>NC_056750.1:371676904-371766904 GCF_019279795.1 Protopterus annectens
TCCGAAAAAACGCAAAGATAAAGACAGAGACAGGCCGCTAAGGTCCAAAACTGCCGAAGATGCTTCTCCTAAGCCAGTCACCAGTTCATCGGTACTCAGTGAGGCGCTTTCGCAGCCCCTGATACCTGCTACTTCTGATTCGCAGGCCTCTACTGAGACCCATTCAGAGTCCGGTATGCTGTGAGATGCTTCAACTGTGGAACCCGCAGATGTCTCTACCTTGGATGGGTCCGGAGCTCCTGTGCAGGCACCGGCTTCTGAGAGTGTATTCAGGCCTACGGACCTGCATATTAAACTGATGCCTCCTTCTTTACTTAGGCCTAAATCTCGATCCATGCCTAAAAAAATGACGCCCAGGCCACATGCTCAGGCCTCTATGCCTAAAAAACAAATGATAAGAATGGCTGAAGATCTAATAACTCTAATCAGGGGTCGCCAACCCTCCCCCCCTTCTAAGAGGCCTAGGACTGAAGTTGATTATGAATCTTCTGATCAGGGTTCTGTTTTTTCTGATTCTTCTGATGATCAGGATTTGCCCTTATCTACGTATGAAGATTCTGATGCAGAGGATTCCATTCCCTTTGCTTCCCCTCCTGAGGATTTTTCTTTTGGGGAAACCTTACATACTGTAAGGGAGCATTTCCACTGGGAAAGCCAGGATTTTTCTGATTCAAAAAAGAGGCTTAGGGATTTCCTTCTCTTACCTCAGCATAGGCCTTTAGCTATTCCTCCTGTACTAGACATTGTTGATGATGCTTTTTCGGAATCTAGTTTGGCCCCTGATTCTCTGCCTCCTGCCCCCAGAAAACCTGACAGATACTACAGGGTTCCTGAGTCCCACAAGTTCCTTTTTAAAAATCCTATTGCAGATCCAGAGACTATTTCACAGGGTCCCAAGGGCATTAAAGCTTCTACTGCTAAAAATCCTACCCCTTCTGATAGAGACTCCAGGGCGCTGGATAGATGGGGTAAGAAGGTTTACACTTCTGCAACCTTGGCCATTAAGGCTTTAAACTGCCAGTTTCATATGTTAAAATATCAGCAACATGTTACTGGACTGCTTAAACAGAAAATTATGTTGATTCCTGACTGTGTGGAAAATAAAGAATTGCAGGATTTAATGCATTCTGCTAAACATGCTTTGCAATGTGATTTTGATTCATTAAAGGCCTCTTGCAGGGCTGCTATTACTGGGTCTGTGCTCAGAAGGCATGTTTGGCTCAAGGAGCAATCTTTGCCTGATCATGTTAAAGCTAAATTGTTGGATGCTGCTTTAAATCAGGACGGCCTGTTTGGCAACAAGGCTGAGGAAGTTCTTAAAAAGATGGAAAATAAATCTTTAACAGTTCGCATAGATTTAGCTTTTTTACAAGTTCAGCCTTCCAGATTCAGTAGGCACTGGCCCCTCTAAGAATTGGTTCTTTCCAGCCCCTTCCAGGTCTTCTCAAGCCAAACCCAGACACAGCAAAAACCCCAGGTTTCAGTCCCAGGGGACACACAGAATTAAGCAGTGGGGGGGCCTCCACTTCCAAATCTGGGAATAATAAGACCCCCTCCCCCCATGGTAAACTGTCTCAGTGACTTCTTTTTAAAATTTTCAAGCACTTATCAACTGACTGCCCCTTTGGGGGGAAAGATTGCTCTTCATGCAAAGAATTGGGAACTCATTACTCAGGACAAATGAGTTTTAAATATAGTGTCCCAGGGATACAGATATCACTTCCACACGTTGCCAACACCAAGCGGTTGGCCAGACCTACCCCCAAATCAGTGGGCAGAGGCCCAAAAACAAGTACTTTCTCTCTTAAGCACGGGGGCTATTCAGCTGGTACCAGAAGAGGAAAAGGGACAAGGTTTCTACTCGAGACTTTTTCTGGTACCCAGAAAAGGCAATTCATGGCGTCCTATCCTGGACCTGTCTACTCTAAACACCTTTGTGGAGATTCCAAAATTCAAGATGCTGACTCTTCACCAATTACTTCCTATGCTAGGCAAAAATGCCTGGTTGGCAACACTAGATTTAAAAGAAGCATACCTGCACATCCCAGTCAGGGAATCTTGCAGAAGATACCCCATGCTTCAAAGCAGACTACACGCACTATCAGTTCTCTGCACTGCCCTTTGGCTTATCTACTGCACCCAGGGTATTCACAAAGTGCCTAGCTCCAGTTATTGCAGGAAAAGAAATATTCAAATATACCCATACCTGGACGATTGTCTAATTCAGGCAGAAAGCCAGGAAATACTTTTGAATCATCTGGCCTTTGTACAAAGGGTTCTAACTTGTCTGGGGTCCACCATAAATGAAAAGAAATCACACCTGGTACCCTGTCAACAAATTATATTCCTGGGAGCAAGCTTGAATACAACTTCCCAGATGGCTTACCTCATGCCAGAGAAATAAATTCATCTGACAAACTACTTCAAACAAGTGGCCACAAAATCCCTGCTATCCACAAGACAAATACTGCAAGTCTTGGGGTTCATGGCCTCCTGCATTCTTCTAATTCCATATGCAAGACTGCATATGAGGAAACTACAGTGGTATCTAAAATGCCTATGGTGTCAACATTCTCAAGACTTGGAAACAATGATTCCTATCATACCTTGCCTACGCCTAGTGTTCCTTTGGTGGGCAGTGGCCTGCCACCAAAACAAGGGGCTACCTTTCACACCACCCCCTGCTGCCTAAATCCTAACAACAGATGCATCAGACTATGCATGGGGGGGCTCACCTGGCAGGGAAGTGCATTCAGGGCAAATGGAACCCAAGACAAATGCACCTGCATATCAATCAAAAAGAAATGTTAGCTGTACAGAATGCTCTGACAGCCTTCAAGGACCACATGCTTCCAGGACAACTAATGGTAAAGATGGACAACACCACTGTTACGTGGTACATTAAAGTGCAGGGGGGTACACATTCTTACCCCCTCTGCAGACTAGCCATGGCATTGTGGAACACAGCCTTGAGCTACCAAGTGCACCTACAAGCTCAATTCCTGCCAGGAAAATTAAATACACTGGCAGACGGACCAAGCAGAAACCTCATGGACCCACACGAGTGGAAAAGTACAGTTTTGTACCTACCATAAATGTAGATGTTCGAGTGTTCACCCTGCTGCAGTCATTACACTTGGGTTATCCTGTCGTCAGGCGGTCCCACAGTCAGACGGATTTCCAAAGTCTTGGTCCAACGTTGGCTGCTGTCGCCTCATCCCTGACATCAGTATGCCAGGGGTACATATACTGCAACCGACGCCATTATCTTCAGTTTTTTTGCCCCAGATGTCAGGTGCCCCCAAAGAGGTGATCAAAATTAGTACCAAATGGTGTGAACACTGTACAAACACAAAATCCCTTCAGCTATAAGCAAATACATCAGTAAGGTATAGTAGAGATTTAGCCAAAAGATCAGAGGGTTGGAGGGAGGGTAACCTGGACTGCAGCAGGGTGAACACTCGAACATCTACATTTATGGTAGGTACAAAACTGTACTATGTTCATCGTGTTACCCTGCTGCAGTCATCACACTTGGGTTGAGTCCCAAAGCTAAGTCAGGGTGGAGGTATCATAGAGGGTTAGTGGAGGCAATGAGGCCCTGCAGAATTGCAGTGGCGAAGCCTGCCCTGGACTTAAAATAAAGAGGTAGGTGATAGTGTTTGGTGAAGGTGTGTACTGAACTCCAAGTTGCAGCTTCTAAAATTTCCTTGGTAGGGACCCCTCTGAGAAAGGCTGTAGAGGTAGCTGTTGCCCTGGTAGAGTGGGATCTAATGGTAGTAGGAACTGGTTTCCCATGATGGGTATAACAGAACCGCATGCAATGGCCTATCCATTTAGAAATGATTTGTTTGGACATAGCCCTCCCTTGAGAAGCTGTAGCATAGGATACAAAGAGATGGTCAGTTTTTCTGAAAGCCTTAGTTTTGTCCAAGTAGTAACGAAGCTGCCTGTGAATGTCCAAGGAATGCAAGAGTTTCTCACCTTTGTTCTGTGGATTGGGAAAGAAGGTGGGTAGATGGATGGTTTGATTTAAAGCTACACTGGAAACCACCTTAGGCATGAAGGAAGGATTAGTTCGTAGAGAAACTCTGTCTTGATGGAAAATGAGGAAAGGTTCCACTGCCATTAGTGCCTGTAATTCTGAGACTCTCCTAGCAGAAGTTATTGCCAGGAGCAGGGCAGTCTTCCAAGATAGGAACTGAAGGTCTGCAGAGAAAGCTGGTTCAAAAGGAGGTAACGTTAGTTTTTCCAGAACAAAGTTGAGGTCCCATGTTGGTGTAGGAGCTCTTCTAGGTGGTCTAATGTTTTTTGCCCCTCTGAGGAACTGCTTTAGAAGAGGATGTGAAAATAAAGGTGGATTCGTGTCATAGTGAGCTGAAATAGCTGAAGCATGGATTTTAATAGAGGAGAAGGAAAGTCCTTTGTGCAACATCTCTGCTAAGTACTGCAGAATGTGAGGCATATGAGGCTGAGTTGTGTCTTGGCCTTTAGCTTGGTTCCAGGCAGAAAACCTTTTCCATTTGTCCGAGTAAGCCTTCCTGGTGCTTGGCCTCCTGGCTTCCAGAATAACATCGAGAACTGCTTGTGAAAGAGGGGCTGTTTGAATGTTTAAAAGATTCGCCATGCAGCCAGGTGTAAGGTTTTTAGCTGGCTGTGTAGAATCTGTTTGTTTTGCTGCGTGAGCAAATGAGGTATTTGAGACAATATCCATGGTGGGCTGTGAGCCATATTCTTCAATAGCGGGTACCAGTGCTGGCGTGGCCAGTCTGGGGCTATGAGAATCAGTCAAGGTTTCTCCTTTTTGATCTTCAAAAGAACCCTTGTGAGAAGAGGTAATGGAGGAAAGGCATATCCTGTCAGGTTTTTCCAATTGAAGGAGAGATCGTCCACTTTCCAAGCTTGATGGTGGAATGTCCTTGTACAAAATTTTGTCAGTTGGTAGTTTTGAGGACTGGTAAACAGGTCTATATTTGGTAGGCCCCATTTTTGAGTTATCATTGTAAATATTTGTGGGTCTAGCTTCCACTCATGGGGATCTTTGATGTTTCTGCTTAGGTCGTCTGCCAATGTGTTTTTCTGTCCTGGCAAGAATTGAGCTTGTAACTGGACTAGGTAGGCCAGAGCTGTGTTCCATAAGATTATTGCTTGTCTGCAAAGAGGGTAGGAATGTGTGCCCCCTTGTTTGTCTATGTACCACATTACTGTGGTGTTGTCCGTCTTTATTGCAAGTTGTCCTGGATGTAGAAGATCCTTGAAGACTGTCAGAGCTTTCTGTACAGCTAGCATCTCTTTTTGATTTATGTGCAGTTTTCTTTGTTCTGCAGTCCATAGGCCTTGAATGCATTGCCCTGCCATGTGTGCCCCCAGGCATAGTCTGAGGCGTCTGTTGTGATAGTTTGCCTGGTTGGGGGCAAGGTGAAAGGCTGACCCTTGTTGAGGTGACATGCCTGTGCCCACCATAGAAATTCCTGTTGAAGGCAGGGAATGAGAGATATCACTGTGTCCAAGCTGTGGCTGTGTTGAGACCATACACTTTTTAGGTACCACTGTAATTTCCTCATATGCAGTTTTGCAAATGGTATTATCAGAATGCAAGATGCCATGAAGCCCAAAGCCTGCAGAATTTTTCTTGCAGTTAATTGGGTCTTTGTTGCCATTGTCTTGAAATATTGAGTCAGTTGTAGTTGTTTGTCTGGTGTAAGATAAGTCTTCTGGGCCATTGTGTCCAAGCTGGCACCCAGGAATGTCATTTTTTGTGAGGGTACTAGTTTTGACTTCTTTTTGTTTACTGTGTACCCCAGACAATTTAGTAGATGCTTCACAAAAGCCAGATGATGTAAGAGAATGTCTTTTCTTTCTGCTTGGATGAGGCAGTCGTCCAGGTATGGATATATTTGAATTCCTCTTTGTCTGCAGTATGCAATTACTGGTGCCAGGCATTTTGTGAAAACTCTGGGTGCAGTAGATAAGCCAAAGGGCAGTGCAGAGAATTGGTAATGGGTTGAACCTGCAATGAAACGGAGGTATCTTATGCAACTTTGTCTGATAGGGACATGCAGGTATGCCTCCTTGAGGTCCAACGTTGCCAGCCATGCTTCCTTGCCCAACATGGGAAGTAGCTGCTGTAGTGTTAGCATCTTGAATTTTGGGACTTGTAGGTAAGTGTTTAGAATTGAAAGATCCAGAATTGGTCTCCAAACATTGTCCTTTCTGGGTACTAGAAAGAGCCTTGAGTAAAATCCTTGGCCTTGCTCTTGAATCGGTACCCGTTGAATGGCTCTCATGGCCATGAGAGCTGTAATTTGTTTTTGAGCCTCTGCCCTTTGATTTAGTGGCAGGTTTGGCATTCCTCTTTTCATTGGCAAGGTGTGAAAGTGGAATCTGTATCCTCGTAAAATTATGTCTAGGACCCATTTGTCCTTTGTGACCATGTGCCAGTTGTCTGCAAAAAGTGCTAGTTTTCCCCCCAAGGGGGCTAACAAAAGAGCTTTGTTTGACCAGTTGAGGTGCAAGTCATTGAGTTTGCCTTCTGGTGGGTTGAGACCTGTCTTCTCCTCCTTTCTGGGTTGGAGTGCCCCATTGGCGAGGTTTATACTGGGCTTGTGGTTGTCCTCTGCCCCTTGGGCACTTGTATTTATCCCTCTGAGGTCTGTCAGTGGCTGGAAAGGACCAATTTTTTGTTGGCCAGTTTCTGCTGAAGCGAGGGGGTTGTACCTGTAGGAAATCTTTGACTGTCTGCATTGATTTTGCCTTATCTTCCATTTTCTTTAGCACTTCTTCTGCTTTAATTCCAAAAAGAACATCCTGCTGTAAGGGTGCATCCAGTAGTTTTGCTTTGACATGATCAGGTAGACTTTGTTCCTTTAACCAGGCATGCCTACGTATAACTGATCCAGTGACAGCTGCTCTGCAGGAGGCCTCCAAAGAATCAAACCCACATTGTAAGTTTGCCCACCTGCTCGGTGGCGTGCAACAAATCCTGTACTACTTTCAATTCAGATTGTTGGGGAAGGGAGGCTATCTTTTGTTTTAACTGAGAGATTAGAAACTGCTGATACTTGAGCGTATGAAATTGGCAATTTAGTGCTCTCATAGCTAATGTGGCTGAGGTGTAAACCTTTTTCCCCCACCTGTCTAGTGCTCTTGAGTCCCTCTCAGAAGGTACTGGGTTTTTAGCCATGGATGCCTTAGCCCCCTTGGGACCCTGGGAGATAGTCTCTGGGTCAGCTACTGGGCTTTTGTAAAGAAATTTGTGGGAATCAGCCGGTACTCTGTAGTATGTCAGGCTTAGCCAGAGCAGGAGGTAGAGAGTCTGGGTTGAAACTGGATTCTAAATAGACATCATCCACAATATCCAAAACAGGTGGGGTGGCTAGAGGTCTGTGTTGGGGGAGTAAAAGAAACTCTCTGAGCCTTTTCTTGGAATCAGAGAAATCCTGACCTTCCCAGTGGAAATGTTCCCTCATAGTGTGTAAAGTTTCCCCAAAAGAGTAGTCTTCAGGAGGGGAAGCTGAGGGAATAGATTCCTCAGCATCAGAATCTTCATAAGGAGAGTAGGAATAGTCTTGGTCTTCAGAAGAATCCGAAGAAATAGACAGTTGCTCAGAAAGAAGCAGAATCTTCTTCTTGTCTAGGCCTTTTGTCAGGAGGAGGCTGTGAACCCCTGATAAGAGAAATCAAATCTTCAGCCATTTTGAGCATCTGTTTCTTAGGCATAGGGCCTTGAACAGGAGACTGAAGTGTAGTCTTTTTAGCTTTAGAAGGAGTCTTAGACTTAGAAAACGTTTTGACTGTGAGAGTCGTTGGTCTGAAAACGCCCTCAGAAACCGATGGTGTTTCTGAAGCACCGACATCCTTAGAAGGTATGTCGTCGTAAGGGCTTGAAGTAAAAGGCTGCGTCGGCCTAGTACATTCCGTCAAAATATCCGTAGCGGCCTCGGGTTCCAGGACTGCGGTAGTCAGGGGCTGCGTCGGAGCCTCACTGATAACCGGAGACCGGATCAACCGAGTCCTCGGAATCGGGTTTAGGCCTTGGCTGTCGGTCCTTGTCCCTGCGTTTTTTGTGCATGCCGGTAGTCGGTAGCTCCGACGGCATGTTATAGTTAAATTTTCTACCAAAAAAGTGTCGTGCGAAATCAAATCGCCTTTTAATAGTACGCTTATTAAACCTAGCACAAAAACGACAAGAAGTGACGTCGTGATCAGGGCCTAGGCAAGGTATGCAGTAAGAATGAAAATCCTTATGAGGTATTTGCTTCCCACAAGAAATACTATTGTTAACTTTTTCTGACATCGGTCTGAGGCAAGAAAAGTTTCCCCAACGGGGTACTTAGCTTTATAGAAGACTTCGGTCTGAAATTTGAATTCGACAATCTCAGGAGTCAGCCAACCGGCACTTGCGAACTGCTTCTGCTTCGGGCACCGCGCGGCAAGAAAGACTGAAGATAATGGCGTCGGTTGCAGTATATGTACCCCTGGCGCACTGACGTCAGGGATGAGGCGACAGCAACCAATGTCAGACCAAGACTTTGGAAATCTGGCCGACTGCCTGACGACAGGATAACCCAAGTGTGATGACTGCAGCAGGATAACACGATGAACATCTGGAACCAAGGATTTTTAACATGTTGACAAGCAAGTGGGGGAGCCCAGATATAGACCTGTTTGCCTCTCCCCAGAACTACCAATTGGACAAATTTTGCACAAGGACTCCCCACAAACAAGCCTGGAAAGTGGATGCTGTGTCCTTCAGCTGGAAAAACCTATCAATCTATGCCTTCCCCCCTCTGCCCCTGCTGTCCAAAGTACTACTAAAAATCAAACAGGACAAACCAAGGATGATTTTGATTGCTCAAGACTGGTACCCCCTCCTGCGCAGTGTGTCACGGTTATCTCCATGGCACCTGCCTCAGACCCCTTCCCTGCTGTCTGAGCAGGAGAACCAGATTATGCACCCTCAGCTTCTAACACTGAACCTTGCAGCCTGGCTAATTACTTAATCTCTCCTTTACCATCCTTCAGCAAACCTGTGATGGATATCATTTTAGAGGTAATGAGGCCTAGTGCTAGATAATCTCATGCGGAAAAATGGAAAAGATTCTGTGCCTGGAACCAGTCTCAAGGGATGAGCACAGCAGTGCCCAGTTTACCTCAAATTTTACAATACTTAACTGAGATGCTTCACAAGGGCCTGTCTTTTTCCTCCATTAAAATCCACACCTCAGCCATTTCAGCTCATTATAACATAGAACCGCCCCTCTTCTCTCATCCACTGCTCAAGCAGTTCCTCAGAGGGGCCAAAAATTTGAGACCTCCCAGGAGAGCTCCAACCCCAGCCTGGGACCTTAACTTTGTCTTGGAGAAACTAACTCTGCCTTCTTTCGAGCCAGCTGCTACTGCAGACTTAAAATTTCTTTCTTGGAAAACAGCTTTCCTTTTAGCAATCACTTCAGCTAGAAGGGTATCTGAATTACAGGCCCTTATGGCAGTGGAGCCTTTCATCATCTTTCATGCGGACAGGGTGTCCTTCAGAACCAATCCATCCTTCATGCCCAAGGTGGTATCCAGTGTGGCTCTTAATCAGTCCATTCATTTGCCAACCTTATTTCCCAATCCACAGAATAAAGGGGAACGGATACTGCATTCCTTCGATGTGCACAGACAACTTAAATTCTACTTGGACAGGACTAAACCTCAAAGGAAATCTGAACAACTGCTGGTGGCATTTGCTGCAGGGGCAGAAGGGAAGGTTATTTCAAAGCAAACCATTTCTAAATGGATAAGCCATTGCATTAATTTCTGCTATAAGCACCATGGAAAACCTATCCCCCAGGGAATCAGACCTTACTTTACCAGGGCTGCATCCACCTCTACAGCCTTTCTCAGAGGCATCCCTACCAGTGACATCCTAGAAGCTGCTACCTGGAGTTCTGTACATACTTTCACCAAGCATTATCATTTACCAATTTTCTCTAAATCCAGAACTGGCTTTCCCGCTGCAGTCTTGCAGGGCCTTATAGCTGACCCTAATGCTATCTAAATTCCTCCTCCCAACCATAGCTTTGGGAATCTACTCAAATGTAATGACTGCAACAGTGAAACACGAAGAACATAGTACAATTGTGTACACTTACCATAAATGTAGATGTTTGAGTGTATTCACTGTTGCAGTCCTGGTTACCCTCCCTCCAGCCCCCATCTTCTTTTGGTTATACCTCTACTTTCCTTTACTATGCTTAAAAGCCTTTTTGGTGTATTTGCTTTTTTGTTGGAGGTATATCTTTGTGCTTTTATATTTAATTGCTTCCCTTTAGGGGGGCACCTGACATCTGCGGCAAGAAAAACTGATGTAATGGCGTCGGCTGCATGTTTTATACCCTTGACGACCTGACGTCATTGGAAGAAGGGACAGCAACCGATGCAGGACCCAAGACATTGTTAATCAGGCCGACTGAGGGCTACCTGCAAGCAGATAACCCAAATGTAATGACTGCAACAGTGAATACACTCGGACATCTACATTTATGGTAAGTGTACACAACTGTACTTTCTTCTGATATCATATGTGATGTTTGCTTTGATTGTGCATCTTACCTTAACTTTGCTTGAAAGTAGAAGAAATATAGCCAGTGTAATAAGACTATCAGTCAACAGATGCTTCACATCACTGTAACACTGTAGTAAATGTAGTGAAAAATTGCTATGTAAGAAAAATATACTTGAATCAGAAGTCATCAACATGCAATTAGCCCTGTTCGTAAAGAGACCTGCACTTTATACCAGAATGCTGAAAACGAGTTGGAGAGAGCAGTATTACAAGGGGACATATTCACATGTTCATGCATTGTGTTTATTTCAGTCCCCAGCTGTATTGCTCACTGCATCTCTTGATTGGTTCCTTGTTGCTGGCTTGTGTGTGGGAGGGTGCCTGCATTTCCATAGCCCACACAGTTCAGAGCTCTCAGACAAAACGGCAGAGATTGAGAGAAGCTAATTGTACTGTATTTGGTTCCTAGTACTGCATCGGTAACTACAGCACCTCAGTCCAACTGCTTCCTGCCTACCTGGACAACCTAATCTTTTTTCCTACCTCATCCATCTTTGTGTACCATACACTGTGAAATGAAGATGCTTGTTATGTTTCTGCCAAAGTGCCTTTGTTTTCTAGCATCACTGTGCCTTAGTTCACCTGTGCCTTACAGACATTATGGGATTTTGCTAAGGAAAGGTAAGTATTGTTTGCTTTTTATGCAGTACAGTCACAGTCACAAGTGTTGCATAGGAACGCTATTTTACAGTCAGGTGTATGTAAATGTTTATTTCTATGACTTTAATGACAGGAGCCGAGTTGTTTTCTCCCATCACCGATGGAAGGCTCAAACACATTTATTTCATAACGGAGTATATTTTTTCTGGCCTGTATTGTGTATTATCTTCAGAACTTGTACTTTCAGTACAGATGAATATGCATTGATTTGCAGTTCAGCACTTGCTGACCCTCATAATATCTATGCCATTGTGATTTGTACATGTCAGTTCCATAAGAGGGGTTCATTTACAGTCATTGTCTCATGGGGTGAGATAGATGCTAGGGCACTTTTACAGTGTGCTTCTGTGAATGGAGTCAGTTTTCTAATGTGCTCCTTGTGCATGGAGGGGATTTGGATGGGATACCCTGGTGAAAGGATCTGCCTTGAAAGTTGCTACTGATTTACAAACTGTAAATGCTTGGGATGTATGGTGTGGATTTTGATCATTTCTAGAGTCTGTGTTTAAAAGGCTATGAAATTCAGGAAGACAAATTACAAACTGCCACTGACCAAGGGGCTTCCAGCTGTTGATGATGTCTGCTTTGCAAACTGCTGGTGCAAATCTAGTAAGGATCAGGATTAAACTGAAAGTGCTTAGGAGGTGAAAATATAATCCGTACATTTGTGGATGTTGGAAACATAAGCTTCTAAGGTCGATCTATTCAGTAAAATTCAGTAGAGAAATGAACTGGAGGATGGAAAGCCCTGATCTTGATATCTTAGCTTAACATGTGCTATTGTGGCGAACACACTGGTTCACAAGTTCTTTTCAGTGTCCTGCTGTAAGTGATTTAAGGAGTTTGTTATCCTTCTGTTCTTTACATGTGATGAAAAAAAAGAAAGAAAATAAAACTTCCAGTTTCAAAGCCTTTTTTTTTTTTTGTTTCCTTGGTAACATTAAGCTGATCTGTTGCTGTGGCAGCGGACAACCACTTAGCTATGTTGATGGTGAGGGTTCAAGATCAAGGGTCAGCTTGGTTGGTGAAAACTTGGCATTCACAGAACAGTTTGGGATGGGGATGAACTGCATAATTTGGTAAGAGCTACATGCCAGAATCAGAATTAAAAGACAGTCTGAGGAGGCATGTGGTTGCAGATGTGTGTTGTTTAGAGCAGAATGGGAGCACAGTTAATTAGAAAGTTAGAGAGGGTACATTGCTGGTATCAACTCTTGAAAACAGGTACTCAGTGCAGGTTGGGGCATGACCCTTTGACAGGAGTATGGGAACCTAGTTAGTTCTGGAAGGTTGGAAGGCATGTTATTGCTGTGGGAGGATGTCAACAGACCTAACCTTGGCAGGTGAGAGGACAGCATACTGGTGTGAAAGTTTGGGGGAATGGCAGCAGTGCTACCTCATCAGGCACAGAGGGCAGATTACTGGTATAATCTGCCATTTGAATGATAGGGTAGATAGTAGGTGTGGACAATCATAATCTAGGCTTCTTGGTCAGTATTTTATGTCTACCCAAGTTTTTAAAACAGTGTTATTTGCAGCATTTTCTGCCATAATAGTGCTGTTGGCAGTGGCATCTCTGTGACAGCACTGGCACTGTTAGCATTGTTGTCTGCCATAACTGGTGCTGTAGATTGCAAGGGTATAGCCAGACATACACTTTGTACTCTACTGAGTACATTTTCTTTCTGAGTATCATATCAGCATGGCTTTTTTCAGGTCATATTATATCTACAAATGTCTAAATGAATGCCTTTAACAACAGGTGCAATAATGCTAGTCTATAAAAACAATATTTTTATAGTTTGAGAGGGAAACAGCTGAAAATGTTACTTCTATTTATTAAGTGCTTGGAGGGCAGCATTCTGAGATATGTGTCCATTTTTAAGTGATAGGTGTCCAAGGGGGGTTAAGACTAAGAGCTTGGGGGGGGGGGGTTAACACTAAGAGCCTGAGAGTACAAAATGGAATTTGCAGCTATATCCCTGGTTGATAGTGCCACCTGTCTGCCAGAAGTGGGAGTTTTAGCAGTGTTGTCTGGCTTAAACGGTGCTGTTGATAGTGCCATCTGTCTGCCAAAAGTGTCACTGCTACCAACATTATCTGCCATGACTGGATGTTTAGGCAGTGTCATCTGTCTGCAAGCACCAGCTCTAAAAGTCAGCATTTAACATATACTGCTAAATCGGCTTTTCTTCCTCAATAATAACATAGTTCATTCTAGGCACCTGAATATAAGCAGATTCCAATTAAACTTCTGTTTCCACCTTGTCTTTCATGTCTTACAGTACACCTCCTTTTCTTTTCTACCATCTATCGCCTGTTACCTCAGTCCTTCAGTACACCTCCTTTTTCCCCTTTCCCTACTCAGTGAGTCCTCCATTTTTTGTTTTTTCTTTGTTGTCTTCTGAATGTGTATAATGCTTGCATTGTGCGACATATTCATAAAGTATTCTCATATTCTTTCTGCATCTGCAATCATATTTTTAAAAAGGGTTCTCATATTTCATTCTCAGTTAATTTCTTAAGTTTTGTACTCTGAACTGGTCTGAAAATGGTCCTTGTTGGTTTTGTCAGCAGCAAGATCATCAAAGCCTACTTTATTGATTCAAATGCTGTTTAAAATTAGAAATATAATCCCACTGGAGTTGCTTTTTTTCTAAAAAAAAAAAAATGTACAGAATTGGTTTTCCAAATGTAATGTACATTTTTATTCAATCATTCATTTTCTGATTACCATTTTAACCCACTTCATATTCACAGATGAGTTGGAGCCTATCTGAGCTCCTGAGCAGGGCAAAAGCCTATCACAGGATGGACACACACTCACACACACACACACACACACACACACACACACACACACACACACACACACCATGACATGCACGGGTCTATATTAGAATCTCGAAAGTTTAATGCCTCAAATCACTAAAGATCGAACTTTAGCGATCGAACCATTAAACCATCGAAATTCTACAAGACCCTGAAAAAATAAAAAACAACAAGTAAAGGGTGTTTAGGCAGGGGGGCAAACCCCCCTGCAACCCCCACACCCCCCCACTACTTAAATATACCAACTCCAAGGTCGCACTTTAATAGAGTATGGTGCGGAAAGGGATGATCTCCCTTTCCTGCACTGTAGCGCGATTTCAGAGTTGGTATATTTAAGTAGCAGGGGGTGCGGGGGGCACAGCCCCCCTGCTTAAACCCGTCAGGGTAAGTATTTGATGTTTCAAAAAATTTTTTTTCAAAGTTACGGAACTTCGATAATATGGTGTCAACCATATTGTATTCGATGTTTCGTAACTTTGAGATAATAATATAGACCCAACATGCACACCTTTGAGGATCTCCATTTTGCTTACAGCACATCTTTGGATGTGGGAGGAAACATGAGCACCTGGCAAAAACCCAAGAGACAGACGGAACATTTTGACTTCACACATTAGGCACCTGAGCTACTGCGGTGGTGGTGCTGCTGTAGCGTTGTCACCTCACAGTACGACGTTGTCCTGTTCGATTCTCAGCTAGAACATCTTCTGTGTGGCGACATGCGTGAATGGGCGTACGTTCGTTGAAGGTTGTGCATCAGAGCTGGCAACTCGGCACATAAAAATCTACTGCCAATCATTAGCGGACCGGAGTTCCACTGTGGCGACCTGTAACCGGGAAAAGCCAAAAGACACAACAACAACATTAGGTACCTGAGCTAAGAACCAAGCTGTGCAGCCAAGTGCTGTGAGACAAGAGTACTAACTACTGCCCCACTGTCCACCACAAATCTTTAGTCCTTTCAGAATCTGTTACATTTTTCTACAGCTGATGGATTTTGTGGCATGTTGTCAACCAGTAAAAATAAAACCAAACATTGTGTGCTAACTAGGAAAGTGGTTAAGTTGAATCAGTTTCCCCTATTGGAAAATGTGAAGATTTTAGTTTTTTTTTTTAAGGTTTCTCACCCTAAACATTATAACAGGTTTGTACCAAAAATAACTTAACCGTAACGGTATTTCCGTATGCTTAACATTATTTTAACATTTCCTCCAAAAATCATTTTTGCTAGATAACATTGTATGTAGCAGTGTTCACAATTTACAAAAGTTATTTTGTCTCTTCAAAAAAGTCAGATTTGAACTACGTGTAGTTTATTTGCAATTAAATTTATTTATTATTTATTTGTTCATTTATCAATTGTTTACTGGGAAAATCCAACTGGGACAGAGCCCATTTTCAGCGGAGACCCAGGGAAAAATGCTCCAGGTGCATATCTTTGGAATGTGGGAGAAAAATGGAGCACCCAAAGGAAACCAACATGAACAGAGGGAGTGCATGCAGACTCCGCACACAAGGCACCCTAGCTGAGAGTAAAAATGTAATCAAGATCTGTTATTTTAATGCTTGGAATTAGTACTGCCCTCAGCAGGTTTTTCCACATTAGAAATTATTTTTTATGTAACTTTATACAAATGCACCAATTTCAAAATTATTGAACACGGTTTATGTTTTAAAATGCTTATGTATCATCAATGAAGACGGCTGTCTGCTCAACAAATGATAATGGCACTTATAAAGCCTGTAATTATGATGAGATGGATATGTCCCACTAACAGTGATCTGTAAGTACCACTGTTAGTGGCAAGGCTTTTTGTGTTTTAACACTGGTACAATTGGTAGTGCTGAAAATGTACCAATACCATCCCTTTGGGCAGATGCCCTGTTGACATTGCTGTATGTAATCCATCACTAACCTGTTCGCAGTGCCATCTGAACAAGCACTAACACCGTTGGTATTACTAGCTGGTGTGCCAGCACTTGCTCTATTAGCATTACTCTCCATGTACTAGTATTGGTCCTGCTACCAGGGATGCCTGCATTCCAGCATCAGTACTGCTTTCAATGCTATTTGTCTTCCCTGTTATGACATATTTACATACATCTGTCATATTTACACATATCTGTCAGTAGATGGCACCTTGTAGCTACACCACCTGATTTGTTTCCCCAACACAGAATACATGTCCCAGATGAAGCCCTGAATACAGCTTAGATGACCCATGTTCGATTAGTGGCACTAGGTGGAAGAGGATGAGCTTAGAGAACCAACAGTAGTGCTCCCTCATCTTCATGGGGGAGATAAAGGCTGCTAGGCCTGTTACATTGACAACATGTAGAGATGGCTGGGTGTATCACTCATCTGTAAGGCTTACACTGGCTTGCACTATGTCAGGCATGGAATTCCTGTTTAGCTGTGCAGTAGGAGATGTGTGTGGGAGCATTCAAACCTCTTCCCCCAACCAAGCAGCTGCTTTGAGTCTGCAGGCTGCCTAACGGCTAGGCTACTGTTAAGGACCAGCAAGCCACACCTCTCCCTGTTGCCCGACTCTTACCACTGGCTAACTGAATGGGTTGAAGAAGAATGAATGGATTGTAGCTCTCCAATAACCCAGAGATGTTTGGCTCCTACCCCCGCGTAATAAAGGGACTGATTGTGTGCAAGTAGTGAAACCTGGGGCAGGAGCTCTTCAGAAACTGGAAGGAGGGAAAAAATTATGCAGACATATCCGAAGTCTTTTGCAAAGGAATCATTTGTGCTGTTCTTTACAAGAGCAGGTTAATTGGCCATAAGCTTGTGTGTGTGACTTACAAGACTCAGGGAAGGTCCAATCAGTCCTGGGGGTATATTGGGGTTGGAGTTCAGATACCCCCCAGAATCTTGATATTCTATTTTATGATCTTGAGACTTACAGGGAATTTGTAATAAGGATGTTTACACTAGACAACAAGTGGCATCTCATTTAAGCATTGATGTGTGTGTGTGTGTGTGTGTGTGTGTGTGTGTGTGTGTGTGTGTGTGTGTGTGTGTGCGTGTGAGTACGTGTGTGTGTGTATTTTGACAAGAAGAATTCATTAGCTAGGCAGAATTTTGTAGATGCCAGTTCTGTCAAACAGCTGGCTTGTAACCAAGGAAAGTGTGCCAGTTTTTTTTTTTTTTTTTGGGGGGGGGTGGCTAATCTCTACCTAAGAGCAGCTGACCACAGCTATAGCAACCTGAAATATGCCATTAACGTAAAACATCAGAAGTGTACAAAAACAATTTTTTCTTTTTCTTTGAGGGTGTGTAGCAGTGGCAGTGTATGCAGCAGTACACTCCTGACTGTTGGGCATTATGTGTATGCATAACCAAACTGAGTACAGAACTATAGGCAGAATGTATTTCACTTGATTACTGTAAAACATTTGATTTGTGCTAAGTGCCACTGTTGTAGAAAGAGCATTAAGTCATTAAAAGACTGTAAACCACGATAATAAACTACAAAAAAATTAAAGTCCACACTGTCAATTTTCTTGAAGTGCCTTCTCAGACATCAGAAGTGCACCCAGTTAAAAGGCAAGAGCAGGGGAGTAGTGCATGCATGAAAACAGCTGACAGCACCTGTCACTCAATCACCATCAGTTGTGCAATTGTAAGAGTAGTGTATATGCAGAAAATGAAAGATACCACTTTAGAGGGAATTTATTTCGCTTAGTCAAAGTAAAATGTAAGCGCTACCATACTTGGAGCATTTTTTTTCTCTGTGGGAACAGTCTGCGTGTGAAAGCCACTTGGGGGTTGGGAGGCTGGCCTAATGGTTAAGGTGTTTGCCTTACAAACACAAAGTGCAGGGTTTGAGTCTCAAAAGGAGTAATTGGCTAGGCTTAAAATAGCTCACAGGGGCAGTTAGCCTAGTACTAATCTATGAACCTATGGTCAAGTTATCACAGTTAAATTATTATTGCTCTGGCTTGTCACTGGTTTGGTGTGCACATACATGAAACAGGCTAAAATACAGTACTGTAGGTAAAATGCATTTCTTGGAATCACATTCATATCATTAAAGATCATGTTTAAAGTGATGAAACTTGACCAGTTAGTGCACGTGCCTGCTAGAGATGCAAACATATTGGACCTGGTACTCACAAATGTGGGAGAATGCTATGACCCTCCTCCCCCCGTGTTGTGTCCTAGCTAGTAAGATTAGATCACAAAGCAATCTCCTTCAAAATAAGAATCAGTTAACACAGCTAGAACGTCTTCTGAGTGGAGACATGCATGAATGGGCGTACCTTCGTTGAAGGTTGTGCGTCAGAGCTGGCAACTCGGTACGTAAAAATCTACTGCCAATCATTAGCGGACTCGAGTTCCGCTGTGGCGACACCTAACCGGGAAAAGCCGAAAGACACAAACAAACCTTATCTACAATAATCTTGCTCACCTGTATAAATACATAGAATAATTTGTAATAGTGTTTCATCTCACCTCTTAGGCATATATTTAATCATTGTTATACTCATTGTAATTCATTGCATTCTTTGTTTTTTTATTACATTGTACCACCATTCTGAGACTGAAATTTGCTCATTAACATCAGTGCTTTACTCTGGTAAATAAATAAATCATCTTGGATTATACATTTTATTCTGACAGGCAAAATCACACTTAGAAATGTCACATTTGGTTCCCTTAAAGTCTTTGTCTTGGAAGACAGTGTGCCCATTTACAGCTACTTTGGCCAAAAGGGTTTTTTTTGAGATGCAGATATTGATGTGTTCCCCTCCTTACACAGTGTTTAAAAGATAGGCATGTTAGATATAGTTTTGATTCATAATGTAAGCTGCCTTGTTTTTATAAGCATTATCAGGATGTGGGAAAGGCTGCTTCATCCTGCAGAGCCAAGAGTGCAGCTTTATATGTAGATTTGCAAGATAGAAAACAATCAGAAGATCAGAGCATCTTTTTGTTTATTTCATTATTAACAAGTTCCTGTGAGAAACTGACCATTTCCAGTTGGTTGGCTGGGCTTACTGGAATTTATTATGGAAATTGCAGGAAGCCTTTGCTGGAACTGTTTAACGATCATACAGTACATCCATCAGGGTGGGTTTAAATGATGCCTTTTATGCCAGTCATAGATTTTACCTCAACAGCCTGTAGGAAACAGAATAGAGAGTGCCACAAAGGTAGGTGAGTAAAGAGACACTTTTTTTGCAGGGTGGAGCAGAGAATAATGCTGTTTCTGACATGCAGGAGAAGAAAGTTGTGGTCTTTAGTAAGATGCCTTAAAGCTAAGTACCAAGGCTAGCCTCTCATTGCTGGCTGGGTAATTGACAGATATTTCTTGAATAACCGATTATATGAATGTATCTTAACAATGTATTGTTAATTGCCTTAGATATTCATACTGTAAAAATGATTTGTAGGTGTATTATGTTTTATATAATTTTTTCATAGTTTTACCCATTATTCAAATTGCAATACTTTTTCTTGTACATTGTAAAACATTTTGTTGTTTATATGTGGAGCTTTTCTCCCCGGGCCTCTACTGAAAATGGAAATATATCCAGCTGGACCAGCCCGGTCAACAAATATCAAATAAATAAATATTTCTGGGTCACGTGATTCAGGCAACCTTATGCTTATAGAGCAAAGCTTCTATTGACTGCTTAGCTAGTCTGTAGCCACTGCAGTGAATTCTAGACGGATGAAAATGGGGTCATACAGTGCCTATTATAGTGACTGCCCTACACCTATATTTTTATACTGCTGTCTCAGTGTTACAGAAAAACTAAGACAAGTCAGGCAAAATACATAAAAAAAATGTACATAGATACATATATTTTTCCGTGTGTGTGTGTGTGTGTGTGTGTGTGTGTGTGTGTGTGTGTATATATATATATATATATATATATATATATATATATATATACATATATATATATATATATATATATATATATATATATATATCTATATATATATATATACATATCTGTGTGTGTGTGTGTGTGTGTAAATCCAGTCTTGTGAATTTATGTGAAGAGAAAAATGTTCCCTTGGTTCACATTACATAGTGAACGGAGACATTTTTTTCTTTAGAGTTTTAGGTAGTGGTCACCTAAGCCTGGTTTCAGTGGTAAGTGCGATATTTATCCTTGAGTGGAAAGTCAGTGTGTGTGGCAGTATGCCAGTGTATGGTCACTAGAGGGCAGTAGCATGAAGCACATATATTTGTATAAGTAGGCTGGTCCGCAATTATAAGTGAAGTGCAGGTAAACAGGATTATCAGATTCTTCCTGTTGCTTTGCCCTTGTTTTAACCCCTTGGTTGAAGAATAATCTTCCTTTTTGTTGTGAAAGAGGACCGAGTTTCACTTCTTCTCTTCTTGAGTAGCTTTTATCTTCGTTTTTATGCAGACAGCATTTAAACTGTGCATTTGTAATTCAGTCACAATAGGACATCTTAAAAGGACTACATCAGTCAAGGAAGGCACTTTGTGTGGCACATCATTAAATGTATGCAGAGGAAGCATCGATAATAAAAATGTTAGTGCTGCTATGAACGTTTGTACATTTTAGAAATATGATGCCAGTAATCTATTAAGTTCTTGCCACACACACTTGCAAACAGTGGAAGTACTGTTCTGTGGGTGAAGTAATTCAAAAATTAAATTACCACTGAGGTCTGCAAAGCAGTCAGCTGTGCGGCTTGGTCTTTTCATCAGAGAAAGACAGCCGAGTTAGTAGTCCAAGTGAAGATGATAGCTCTTATATATACTACTGTATGTTATTGATCAGGAGTGAGCACTGGCCACAAGTGATGTGTCCCAGGCTGCTGTTATGCAGTATCCAAGCAGACAGAGGTATATGAGCAAAGAGACAACAGACTATGTAATACACTAGGTAAGAGAGCTCTAGCATTTATTACAAAAAGTATGCATATGATCCATGCCATTTGCACAATCTATAGTCCGACCTTAGCTAGCACTGTGTACAAGACCAGCTATATCTGATTGGTACCATTAAACATCTGAGATTTGAAAAATCTCAACTTTGCCTTTTGCTATTTGCAGAGCATGTTGTCTTCCTGGCATCAGATATGTTTGTAAGTCTGTGTTAGTGTATGAATATAATACATCCACTCATGACAAATGTATCTTTATATCTTTTTTAAGTATGTTTGTATGAACTAGGCTATGAATATTTTGTGTACTGTCATAACAAAGTTATTGATGTTCTGTAAGTATTTCTGTATGAAATATGCTGTAATATTGTGCAAGTTCTAATATTAAATGAAGTGTTTCTTGCTTGTGCCTCTTGGCCCCAACTGTGAGTGAAAAAGGTCTTTGGATCAGCTTAGTTAATTGGTTAACAAACCAAAATTAATAGTAATATCCATGGTTCTCTTCCAGAAAGAGTGGAGTTCTGTTTGTAGGTGAGAAAGGATCAGTAACTCCAGGTATAGTCCTGTAGTCCATCACCCACCAACATATATGCAACTTGTTATGCCTGTATTGCTGTCAACATGGCACTGCTTAGTAACCTCCCCATAAGTAAATTCCTGTAGTGATGTAAGTACCCTATGTTCATCTCAAGTAGGACCTGTCTTTACACTACATCAGCCATTTTACACTTTCCACTTCCTTAATTGTTCATTTACTATTTTGTGAATACCACTATTGCCTAATACTATCCACTGTAAATATTAGCCTTGTAAATACTTTGCCATTTTAACTTTCTAAAATAAGCCCTAAAAATGTGTTTTCATTTTGAATGTAATAATGCTTTCATATGTGACCTTGAACTAAGACTGAAATGAGACCTTTAAGGACAAGCCCTCTACCTCAGTTATCCAACAAATAAATAGTAAACAAACAACTGTAAGTATCTTAGGGTCTTTTTCATGACTAAGGGTGTAGCTGGTTGGGAAACTGACCAGTGTGTGGGAGCAGTGGAGGCAGTAGGCAGTACCACAGGTGTGGTACTGGCCTGTGGTTGTGAAGCAAGTGCAAAGTAACACGATGGATCTCTCTGCTTATCAGCCATTTTACATTCTTTTCCCATCTATGGTCATTGAGCGTTGGGTAGTGAAAAAGGATGAAACCATGGATTCTTGGACTTACTTTGAAGATAGTGTGAGGAGTCAGCAGTGTGCTAGGATTGTGGAGTAATGCCTGTGTTTCCCCAGGTTGTCAGCAGTCAGTTGACGTGGTTTGAGCACCTAATGAAGATGCGTCATAAGAACCCCCACCAACACACACCAGGCACATCCCACTTAAAGGAGTCCTTAGGCATAGAACCCCCACCAACACGCACACAGACACACACACACCAGGCACATCCCACTTAAAGGAGTCCTTAGGCATAGAACCCCCACCAACACACACCAGGCACATCCCACTTAAAGGAGTCCTTAGGCATAGAACCCCCACCAACACGCACACAGACACACACACACCAGGCACATCCCACTTAAAGGAGTCCTTAGGCATAGAACCCCCACCAACACGCACACAGACACACACACACCAGGCACATCCCACTTAAAGGAGTCCTTAGGCATAGAACCCCCACCAACACGCACACAGACACACACACACCAGGCACATCCCACTTAAAGGAGTCCTTAGGCATAGAACCCCACCAACACGCACACAGACACACACACACCAGGCACATCCCACTTAAAGGAGTCCTTAGGCATAGAACCCCCACCAACACGCACACAGACACACACACACCAGGCACATCCCACTTAAAGGAGTCCTTAGGCATAGAACCCCCACCAACACGCACACAGACACACACACACCAGGCACATCCCACTTAAAGGAGTCCTTAGGCATAGAACCCCACCAACACGCACACAGACACACACACACCAGGCACATCCCACTTAAAGGAGTCCTTAGGCATAGAACCCCCACCAACACGCACACAGACACACACACACACCAGGCACATCCCACTTAAAGGAGTCCTTAGGCATAGAACCCCCACCAACACGCACACAGACACACACACACCAGGCACATCCCACTTAAAGGAGTCCTTAGGCATAGAACCCCACCAACACGCACACAGACACACACACACCAGGCACATCCCACTTAAAGGAGTCCTTAGGCATAGAACCCCCACCAACACGCACACAGACACACACACACCAGGCACATCCCACTTAAAGGAGTCCTTAGGCATAGAACCCCACCAACACGCACACAGACACACACACACCAGGCACATCCCACTTAAAGGAGTCCTTAGGCATAGAACCCCCACCAACACGCACACAGACACACACACACCAGGCACATCCCACTTAAAGGAGTCCTTAGGCATAGAACCCCCACCAACACGCACACAGACACACACACACCAGGCACATCCCACTTAAAGGAGTCCTTAGGCATAGAACCCCCACCAACACACACACAGACACACACCAGGCACATCCCACTTAAAGGAGTCCTTAGGCATAGAACCCCCACCAACACACACACAGACACACACACACCAGGCACATCCCACTTAAAGGAGTCCTTAGGCATGCTGAAGAGCTGATATCTGTTAGCTGACCTGTGATCTCACAGGATGAGCTGAGTAGTGTTGCATGGAAAGGGCATGTGCTACCGAGTTGTTACCTCTACACCCCAACTTGCTACCTAAACCACAAGACAAGGGGTTTAGAAAATGGTTGGATGATGTGTTAGTATACATCATACGACTTTGTGATGGTGTTTAGGTGGATGAAACTACCACTTGTGTTGGCATACATTAGCAATCTGTGTGGATTCTGCATTCTGTGTTGATGAATGACCCACCTTATCCTTTGTATCGCCATGTTAGATACTGCATATGGACCTGTAGATGGCTGTGCAAGATAACTGACCAGATAACCTCTGCAGGTTTATGTTTGGATGATTAACATAGCCATTTTGTGATAAGGTACAGGAGTACATGTTTTGTGAAACCATTTTGGTCCCAAGTTTGCTGTGTTGTCTGTAGCATCCACTATTTTCTACAGCACAATAAGTACAATTTTACTTGATCTGCACATCTTGTACTGTTTTTTTCACTGTGTGCTGTTATTTTTAAACTATATTTTTGCTATAAGCTGCACGTTTTAGTCTAGCATAGACTTGGTTCAGATTTGCTGGACCCAGTCTGTTTTTGCAGTTTCTAACCACTAATCCAGCTTTCCTTCACAAAAGAGGGCCTCAACCTGCACCCTTGTGAGAGAGAAGTGTAGCTTAGGATCCCTTGAGTGGTGATTGTTGGCCCAAGGCCCAGTCTCGTGTGCTATCATTGGTTAGAGTGTTTTAAATCCATTTAATTTTGTTGCTTTTTATTGCCCACATTTGTGCGGTGCACACCACATCTCTATTAAGAATCTAGACTCTATGCTGTCTCACTCACAGATCAGTATATCAGATTCTAAGGGGCCTGTCAGCTCACAGAATTCAACTACTGCACCAACCATGCGCACACCACCTAAACACACATATGTGGAGGTACTCACCAGATGTCTACCTAAAGATCAGAGACCTCCAAAACATAAACACACTTCACATAATTCATTACCAGCTGAACACAGTACACATGAAAACACATGCACTAGTGTCTCACCTAACAAGCCCCTAAGGCTAAACACAAAATGTAATATTTTGATCATTGGTGACTCTGTTGTGAGATACACACGTCCTACTCACCAGGTTGGATAAGGAAAAAGTCACAGTCAGCTATCTGTCAGGTAGCAAGATCCGCCACATTACACAAGCACTCAGGTCTCTCAACAACAGGTACTGTTATGACTCTGTCATAGTCCATGTGGATGTGAACGACCTGAGATGTACCTGTCTGGACTATATGAAGAGAGACATGACTGAGCTCTCTGAATATGTGTTCCAGGCGGGTATGTCCCTAGCCTTAAGCAGCATTCTACCTTCACCTAGGATGATGCCACAACACAGACAAATATGAGTGACTTCCACAATTGCCTTCGTTTCTGGGGTCATTCCAAGGGGATACAGTACCTGTCTGCCTGGGATGACATGGTTGATAGACCATGATGCGTGGCAGAGATGGTCTTCACTTGTCATCTCTTGGCTTTTGATTACTGGCTAAGACACCTTGCCTCCCCATAGTGTCTTTTTTTAGGCAATGTCACAAGAACAAAATTCCCAATGTAAAAATGTCATCGAAAAAAGACCTCACGGTTATGCTGCTAAATGCTAGGTGGCTAAATCTGAAATTGCACTCACTGGAAGTACTCCTCACTTTGAATGATGCAGACATTTGTGCAGTCACAGAGATCTGGTCCAAGGCCAGGGAAAGCACCCAGGCCATGTCAGGTTATAATGTCTTCCACACGTTCAGACCACAAAGTGAACATGTGAGAACTAAAGGCAGAGAAGTATCAATTTTTGTCAGAGATAAATACATCTCTAGACTGGTTAAACAGAGCAATTCCTTAGAGTTACTCCAAGTACAAGTAACTGTAGGTAAGACCACCCCCTCCAAGTTATCATCAGCTACAGGTTCCCCTCCATGAACCGTGATATCTACACTGTCTACTTGGATCTACTTGAGTCGCTCAAAATGCAACCAATCACTCTGGTTATGGGTGACTTTAACTACCTGTCCATAGACGGGGTAGGTTATACGTGTACTAAAATGCCCACCCAAAGGTTCTTGGACTTTAACTCCAATGCCTGGAACAGATAGTTGGCACCCCCACAAGGGGCTCACACATTCTTGATCTACTGCTCTCCAATATGAGTGATCGGTGTACAACCACAAGTGTGTGGCCCTCCCTGGTGAAGTCTGATCATAGATCAGTCTCGTTCAAAGTAACGATTACATTAGACTCCCCTCTGGTGAAATTAGTTTAAAAACCTCTTTAAAGCCAACTACAGTCTCTTAAGAGATGACATTAAAAGCTTCAAAGCTCCTGTCCCCAATGATGGCAAGGACACCTATATTGGGATATACACCAATGCATTATATAAACATCTATATAATTGTATTGACTCAGCCGTACCTGATAGGACCAAAGCGAGATCCTCTAGAAAGAACAAGCCTGCCTGGTGGACATCTGCCATAAACAGGCTATACAACAAGAGGAATAAATTGCTGTCTAAGAACATGAAGGAACAGTCTCAGAATTGGAAACACACCCTTCTCAGTTTGAACAAGCAAATAAGACATCTTGTAAAGTCCTCTAAAGCTAACTAGAATCTAAATTAGCATCCCTGGCTAAGGATAACCATAAGGCATTCTTTAGCTATATCCAAAACCTTAAAGGAAAAGCCCAGATTTGCGCTGAACTTGTGATGAATAGCACCACAGATACTGAGCCTGTAGAAATAGCCAACCTACTAGCAGTTTCAGTGAAAACTTCTCCCCCCTGTCCCTGCCACATGTACCCCAGTACATTCCTACCACTTCTTCCCCACCTTGTATTTCTAAAGAGCAGGTTTTACCTGCTCTCTCCAAACCCAAAAACATAGCCTCTATGGGACCTGTTATAGGTTCATAGGTAGGTACTAGGCTATCTGCCCGAGGGCATTTATAAGCCTAGCCAGAGTGTGTCAGCTTTTGCTGCCCCATTGATTAATTAACTGAGCCTCTGTCAAGAAGAGCCAATGAAGTGATCCCAGGGTGTATTTTCTGTTACCCATCCACTCGTCAAGGTTTCTCTTGAAGAGTGTTAGTAAGGGGCTCTGCCTAATGTAGTTAGGAATTTTGTTCCAAAGCATGGGGAGTCTCTGCGACAGGAATCTATCCCTCCGGAATGTTCTATTTATTGTTGTGCTGAGGTTTAGCTCACTAGAGCGCGTGGCTCGCAGTGACTTGGATTTCTTTAGGTAAAGCATGTCCATCAATTCTGAGTTGGACATGGCTTTGTAAGTCAGGCAGAGATCACCTCTGAATAAGCAATATGCCACTGAGTACAGCCGGAGTTTTTTCAGTCGGGCTGCATAGGACATATGTTTGAGGCCAGTAATCCTCTTGGTGAGGTACTTTTGTGGTCTCTCCAGCTGTTGGAAGTGGCTTGTGAGGTACATCCCAAATAGGGCATTGTACTCTATGATGGGTCTGATGAGTGACGAGTAGAGGGGCACTATAACCTCTTTAATTACTAAAGGGTTCGCATCTAGAAATAGATGGGCCACATAGAAGGATTTCCTAACTACTTTGGCAATATGATTGCCAAAGGAGAGATTAATATCTACCTGGGTCCCCAGATCTCTTCTTACCTCTTCTGTATTAAGGGGGCTGCCACCTATGTGGTAATTCGTGGGTGTTTTGTTTTTCTCAAACGGGATGACTACGCATTTTTTGGCATTTAGCTTGAGGCCATGACTTTGACACCAGGTGTCCGTCTCAGTAAGGCCCTTTTGGAGGATGTCCGTGTCAGCCGGAGAGTCAGTTATGGCTCCCAGTTTGCAGTCATCGGCGAACTTGGTTAGCCATAGTCCTCCTGTGTTTGCTTGTACTTCTGAGAAGTATATGCCGAACAGTAGGGGTGCCAAGACCGAGCCTTGCAGGACACCACTTGTAACTGGTTTAGAGTCGGACCTGGAGCCCGCTATTCTTACCATGTGAGTTCTGTCTGTAAGCCAGTTGGCAACCCATCTCGTGATGTAGGGGTTTATGTTCAGGCTCATAAGTTTTTCTGTAATACCCGAGTGGGGAATGGTGTCGAAAGCCTTGGCGAGGTCAAGGTAGGCTGTGTGAATAACCACCTTTCCCTTGTCTATGGCCTTGGTGACTGTCTCGAAGAAGTCAACCAGTTTGAGTAGGCATAATCTGCCCTTAAGCCGAACTAGGTCAGGTCAAGTGTTTGGAGGTTCCCAATGTCTTTGTTAATGAGTTCCATGATGATGCGCTCCGTAGCCTTGCAGACCAGGCTAGTCAGGCTTATGGGGCGATAGTTACCAGGGTCAGTTGTGGCCCCTCCTTTGTGGAGTGAAATAACCATTGCTGTGTGCCATTCTATGGGCACGTAGCCTGTGGAGAGGCTGAGGTTGAACAGCGTGTTTAGGTGGGGGGTTAGTTTGTTATGTAGTTCGTGCAAGACACAACCTGGGACACCATCTGGCCCCATTGACATTTGGCTTTTGAAAGGGCTATTTTCACCTGCGCGTCTGTGATTTCCAGGACACTACACTTTTCCGGTATTGTTGTGGGCCCTTTTGGGAGTGAGAGGGGAGTGAAGTTTGCACTGAATCTATCTGCCAGGATGCTGGCAATATCAGTAGGTTCAGTGTATTTTGTGCTATTTTGCACTAGTTCAGTGCATATCTGCGAGTTGCCACTTAGATTCTTAACATAGCTAAAGAAGGCTTTGTAGTTATCTTTTGAATCATTGGCTATTTTTCTTTTGAAGTTAGCCTTGCATGATTTTATGAGGGACCTTGGCTTCTTACTGATACTGATCAGGGATGTCTTTCCTTCTTGGGATTTGCTTTTTTTCTGAACTAGTTTCCACCTTCTGTTGTATAGCCTGTTTGTGGCCAGGGTCCACCAGACTGGTTTCCTTCTCTTAGAGGAGTGAGTCTTGGTTTTGCTAGGGATGGCATGATCCATGCATCCTTGTAGGTGCTCATAGAGTGCATTTGTAAAGGTTTCTGCATCTTGGGCAGCGTTATCCTTTAGCGTGGGGGCTGTGAAACTTACCGTCCCTCTCTTAAGTAAGGCAAAGTTTGCTTTAGAAAAGTTTTTTATTGTGGTTTCCTTAGTTGAGGGTGGTGGTGGGGTGTGGACATTTAGAGTGATTGCTTTATGGTCTGAAATAACCAGTGACGGGTTGACCTCCGGTGTGGAACATCTGTCGCCCATGTTTGTGATGACCAGATCCAGTATGTTTTCACCTCTGGTAGGGGAGTTTACCAGCTGATCCAGGGCGTTCGAGTTGATGAATTCCAGGAAGCGCTGGGACTGGGAGTTTGTACTCGAGTAGTGTAATTGAAGTCACCCAATATCAGGGTGTTCGGTAGGACCTTCATGTTTTCCAGTGTCTCCAGAAAAGTGGAGTGGTGGTCCTGGGTCATGGAGGGTGATCTGTAGCAGGCCACAATTTGCATTGCAGATTTGCCCAATGTTAGTTGCACATGGATGATCTCAGAGGTATCATGCTGCGCCATTAACCTGGAGGTGTAGGTATCCTTGATGAATATGGATACACCCCCTCCTTTTGTGTTTTGGTCCGTGTTCTGTGGCTGAAACGTGTGGTATGAGTTGTATCCCGGTAGTGCTGGCGTGCTGTCTGGAGAATTGAACCAGGTTTCAGTTACTGCACAGATGTCGACATTCTCCATACACTGAGGAGTGCTTCGAGCACGTGCATTTTGAGATTTAAACTCCTGGCGTTGAGTAGCATAACCCTCAGTTTTTTTGTTAATTGTGCTGTTTACGGAGGTGGGTTTGACTTTTGAGCCTTGCCTAAAAAAGGCACTATGGGGGGCAGCAAGAGCCTTGGCCAGTATTCGAAAGCCTAGGGGTGACAAGTGCAAGCCGTCTTTTGCGAAGCAACGTGGCTTGTCAAGCTTGTCGTCCCAGGCTGACAGACACTGGATCCCCTTTGAATGACACCAGAAGCTTAGCCAATTGTTGAAATTAATCATTTTTTCTTTATACTGAGGTATCATTCTTGGTGAGTTAACATTCTTGTTAAAATCCCAGGCTACATTCTAAATGGTTTAAAACAGAATCAGCGCCTTTGAGTGCTCTCTTTAACCACAGCTTAAGCACTGTTTTTGTCCCTGCAGAATGGAAAACAGCTACATCATCCCCTTGCACAAAGGGGATGCATCCACTGACCTTGGGAACTGTAGACCCATAAGCCTAATCAGCCTTATCTGCAAGGCCATGGAGAAAATCATCATGGACCTCATCAACAAAGATATAGGAAGCTTTCAAATGCTTGATCCAACCCAGTATGGTTTTGTCAAGGACAGATCTTGCCTGTTGAACCTGGTGGACTTCTTCGAGAAGGTCACCAGAGCCCTGAATGAGAGCATATCTGTGCATATGGCTTACCTAGACTTATCCAAACCGTTTGACACAATCCCCCACTCAGACATCATTGATAAACTCACCCAGCTAGGGATCAACCCATGTATTTTCAGGTGGGTTGCAAACTGTCTCACCATTAGAACACATATAGTCAGAATAAGGGAGTCCACCTCCACAAGCAGACCTGTTACCAGTGATGTTCCACAGGGATCTGTGCTGGGCCTCTATTGCTTGGAATTTACGTCTCATAAGTACAAGCAAAATCAAAAGGTCTGTGGCTGACAGTTTGCTGATGACTTCATACTGGGTGCAATCTTTGAGTCCCCAAATGATGTCAATATTCTACAAGAAGGGCTTACTCATACCAATGATTAGTGCCAAAGTAATGGACTTAAACTCAATGCAAAAAAATGCATTATCATCCCATTCAGCAAGAGCGATGCCCCTGTGAATTACCATATTAATATAAACACAGTAAGGTCTAAATGAGTGGTGAGAGATTTGGACACACAGGTTAACAGCAACCTTGCCTTGATCAACATGTCTCCACAGTGGTTAGGAAGGCCTTCTACATTGCTCACCTCACAAGTAAAGGTATAGATTCCAAAACAACAGAGGTTATAAGCCCCCTGTACTCTTCCCTCATCAGGTCAGTAACAGAGTACAATGCTGCCTTTGTTATGTACCTTACCAGGCACCTGCAGCAACTTAAGAGACCTTGGAGGTTTCTCACAATGAAAATTCAGGATCTTCAGCACAGGTCATTTGCAGACAGACTGAATTAACTGTCACTATACTCTGTGTCATGTAGACTACTCAGAAGTGACCTGTGCCTTGCATACAGAACACCATCTAATCTTGCCTTAATGACTATGCTGCACATTTGTAAGTCAAATGGTACATGATTCACTCACTCATGAGACCTTAACCTAGCCTATGACATCAATAGGACTTACTGGAGAGACAGGTATGTCTCACAGAGGTTATGGCTCCTCTGGAACAAACTTCCAGTTCAAGTTAAACAGAGCCCTTTGTTGACCCTTTTTAAGTGTAACTTGGATGATTGGATTGGCAACTGCAGATTCACCCCAGGAGTTTCACAAATGTCCCTCTTGTTTAGGGGCAGTCGGTGCTGAATTAGATTGGCTTGTAATCATTAACCATATCTCTAGGCCCTATAAAGAACAAGGATTGAACTTGATTAAGCATGTAAGGGCCCCAGGGCAATTGGCCTAGTATAGTGATGACAAACCTTTTGGGAGTGGCATGTCAAAAGCTCCTGGCATAAAATAATTCAGTGCACTTCACATGAGTAACGAATGCAAAAGCAGTGTCCTTGGTAACTCGTGTGTTGATCATTGGAGTGCCACCCAAAACGGTGTGGCATGTGTCACCTTTGCCACGCGTGTCATAAGTTCTCCATCACTGGAGTAGTAACATCATGTGATCCTAAGGATAGTACATAGGCAGTGAGTTGCGGGGTCATTATGTAATCCTTGAGCTCGCTGAGCAGCCAGCTAAAAGGAGATGGATATTCTTTAATAAATTGAGCTGTATGCATGAGATAACTGTCATTTTTATGAAGGGCAAGCTCTCCTACACCTCCTACATGGCATTCAAGCCCACTATCCCCCTGAATTTATATATACCAACTCCATGGCATACAATAATTGGGAAGTTCTGAAAAGAGCAAATGTTTGTTTTGAGCAATGCAGTTTTTCATGCTTTCATGGCTGTTCAAATGAGTTTCACTGTCTAAAGTAGAGAGTACATGTGGGAAAGCCGTGATGTCTGACCACCTCAGAACTTGCCACTTGTCTGATTTATATTATATCGGTGAAGTTAGTTTAGTTTTCACCATTTCTGTGAAGAGTTTTACCATTATCCTAGAGGGTATCCAATGCCATACAGTGTGTGTAACAGGTGATGTTGAACCTGGTTGATGGATTTTGAATGTCTGGTCAGTCTTCCTTGAAAGAGGCCATGTTAGGCACTACTAGACTGAGCCACAGGGGTCACAGTTATTGCCACTATTATCTGTTGTGAAGCCCAGGGATATGGAATATTCTTGCTTATTCCAAGGCAATAATTTCAAGAAAACTACCCTATCTGCTTTTCTGAATGCTGCTTATCCCATTTGAGTGAACAAAAAAATGCTAATTAGTTTCCAAGCTCAAGTTCTTCCAAAAAACACCCATATTTTGTAATGATTATGTTTTTACTTTATATGAATTTGTAGTCAAAACCATTATTAAAAGTGATTGCTCTTTACATTTTATTGTATTGCAGTCAGGCAAGTGTGTGCGTGTGCGTGTGTGTGTGTGTCTGTGTCTGGGTATGTCTGTGTGTGTGTGTGTATGTGTCTGTGTGTGTGATTTTACCAACATTTGACCATAGAGAGAGTTCATATTATTTGCACATGGTCACTCAGGAGCAAGAATGTTGGAAGAGAAGATAGGCTTACCAGCTGTCCCTCTTTCTGCACAGGACAGTCCCTGTTTGTGCAGTCATGTCCTGTGAAAAACAAGAAAAATAGCAAATGTCATTAGATGTGAAAACCAAAAATATTTCCCACGTTTCTTCTGATAGTTGCATGAAACAAATATTTTGTATCTGAAGTACCTTTGTATGATATGAAACTATAGAAGTAGATCAAATTTGACAAGTGTGACGTTTTATATTGACAGTGAAGTGAAGTACATATCTCTACGCTAGTTAGGGATATGGTTTGTTCTGCAAAATGTAACAATTACAAAAATGACCCATTTTAGACATCTGAAAAGGTGGTACCCCTAGGAAAAGAAACATTTTTGGCAACCATTTATAATTACAAGATTCTGTAATGCGAGTCCTGGAATAGTAAAATAGAATGTGCGAAAATATTGACTTACATATACTATGCCATACAGCATAAGTACAGGATTAGTTATTTATTAATTTTTATTTGTGTGTTATTTATTTTCTGAGCTAGTGTTCCATTCATTCTTTTTGGTTCTCTTACATGTACAGTGTTTAAGATTGCTGTGACTCAAAATATTCTCTTTTCTTAAAGATATCATGACCTCAGACTTAGTATATAACATTATAACATTAACTTTTCTCCTGTGTTTTCATAGACCCCCCCCAAAAAAAAAAAAAAAAAAAAAATATATATATATATATATATATATATATATATATATATATAGTGTTTGCATTTCTGAGTTTAGGAATTACAAAATTGAGTCTATTTTTTTTTTTTGTCCATCATCATCTGCTCCATCCCCATTTCAGCTCTGCCCCACAATTGTAACCCGTATAATATCTCATCCACATACAGCTAGTTATATCGGGGATACTAGCTGTGAATTATAATACCAGTTTATATTGCATCCCTCCGTACCTTTAGGGAATCCGTTAATACAGTAAGATGTATATCTGTATCTTCCTATGTCTATATATGTATCTACAGTGGATATAAAAAGCTAGTTGGGAAAGGCACATTCATGGCCAGACATGTAAACTTTTTCATGCTATAACTTAAGGAAAGGTGTGTGTGTGTGTGTGTGTGTGTGTGTGTGTGTGTGTGTGTGTGTGTGTGTGTGTGTGTGTGTGTGTGTGTGTGTGTGTGTGTGTGTGTACAGTGGTTATACAAAGTTTACACACCCCTGTTAAAATGCCAATTTTTCATGATATAAAAAAATAAGACCACAATAAATCATTTTAAAACTTTCCCACCTTTATTGTGACCTATAACCTGTACAATTCAATTGATAAATCTATTAGGGGAAAAATATAAAAAATAAAAAACATACAATAAGATAGTTGCATAAGTGTGCACACCCTTAAACTAATACTTTGTTGAAGCACCTTTTGATTTAATTACAGCATTCAGTCTTCTTGGGTAGGAGTCTATCAGCATGGCACATCTTGACTTGGCAACATTTACCCACACTTCCTTGCAAAGTGCTCCAAATCTGTCAGATTGTGAGGGCATCTCTTGTGCACCGCCTCCACAGGTCACCCCACAGATTTTCTTTTGGATTTAGGTCTGGGATCTGGCTGGGCCATTCTAAAACTTTAATTTTCTTCTGGTAAAACAATTCTTTTGTTGATTTGGACGTATGCTTGGGGTCATTGTCGTGCTGAAAGGTGAAATACCTCTTCATCTTCAGCTTTCTATGGGCCAAAAGTGACTGGTGTTTGGAACTGTTCATAATTCCCTCCACCTTGTCTAAAGCCCCAGTTCCAGCTGAAGAAAAGCAACCCCAAAACATGATACTGCCACCACCATGCTTCACTGTGATGATGGTGTTCTTTTGGTGATGTGAAGTGTTGTTTTTGCACCAAATGTATCTTTTGGAATTGTTCATATGTTCATAGGTGTGCACTAGGCTAATGGCCCTGGAGCATATATATGAGCCTAGCCCAAGAAGATTCCCTGGTATCATGCCACCCCAAGTTAGTTCCCAGTGTCCCCGCCAAGCAAGGCCACTGAAGTGATCCCCGGAATGAACTTCCTGTTGCCCATCCACTCGTCAAGATTTCTCTTAAAGAGGACCAGTGAAGTGCTCTGCTTGATGTGAATGGGAAGTTTGTTCCAGAGTATGGGAAGTCTTTGGATTAGGAACCTGTCCCTCCAGCATGTTCTGTTTATTGTGGTAATGAGGTTTAGGTCCCTGGAGCATGTGGCACGGAGGGATTGGGATGTCTTTAGGTGTAGCATATCTAGCAGCTCTAGGTCAGACATGGCTTTGTAGGTCAAGCAGAGTTTGCCACTAAGTAGGCGATAAGAGACAGAGTATAGTTGGAGTTTTTTTGAGTCTGTCCATATAGGGCATGTGTCTAAGGCCTAAGAGCTTCTTAGTGAGGTATTTTTGTGGCCTTTCCAATTGTTGTAGGTGTCCAGTGAGGTACATACCAAATGAGGCGTTGTATTCTATAATAGGTCTAATGAGGGACGAGTAGAGAAGGGATTATGACCTCTTTCTTCCTAGATGAGAAACCTTTTGTATTGAGATGTGCCACATAGAAGGACTTTCTGACTACATTTGGCAATGTGGTTATCAAAGGAGAGTTTGCTGTCAACCTATGTCCCCAGGTCTCTTATCACACCTTCAGTGTTTAGTAGACTACCACCTATGTGGTAGGTCACGGGCACCGAATTTTTCCCAAAGGGAATGAAAATGCACTTTTTGGCATTGAGCTTAAGGGCATGATTCTGGCACCAGTCATTGGTGTTAGTGAGACCTTTTTGTAAAATGTCTACATCAGTAGGAGAATCAGTAATGGTTCCCAGTTTGCAGTCATCTGCGAACTTTGTCAGCCAGAGTCCCTTTGTGTTGGCTTGAACTTCAGAGAAGTAGATGCCAAACAGGAGAGGATCTAGGACCGATCCCTGTGGGGCACCACTTGTAACCGGTCAATAGTCAGATTTGGAGTCTGCTACTTTCACAGTGTGGGTTCTATCAGTGTGCCAGTTGGCTACCCATCTTATTACACAGGGGTTTATGCCTAGTTTAGTGAGTCTATCTATGATTCCTGAGTGAGGGATTGTGTCGAAGGCCTTGGCATGATCTGTGTAGGCTGTGTGAACTACCTTGCCCTCATCCACAGCTCTGGTGACAGACTTGAAGAAGTCTAACAGGTTGAGCAGGCATGATCTACCTTTCACAAACCCAAACTGCATGGGGTCCAGAGTTTGGAGATTTCTTATGTCCTTATTTATAAGGTCCATGATGATGTGCTCCATAGCCCTACATATCAGACTCATCGGGCTAATTGGGGCGGTAGTTCCCAGGGTCTGTAGTTGTTCCCCCTTTGTGGAGTGGGATGACCATAGCAGTGCATCATTTGGTATGAACAAAGCCAGAAATGAGGCTATGATTGAACAGGGTACTCAGGTGTGGTGCCAGTTCACTTTGTAATTCATGTAGAACACAGCCAGGGATGTTATCAGGCCCCATGGAGGCTATATTCTTGGCTTTGGACTGTGCGGTTTTTACCTGTGTAGCCATGATAATAGAGACTTGGCATTCCTCGGGTATTGTGATAGGCCCTTTAGGGGGTGAAGAGGGGTAAAGTTCGCACTGAACCTGTCGGCCAATATGTTGGCAGTATCAGTTAGTTCTGTATATGTATTGCCATTGTGCTGTAACTCAGAGCAGATCTGAGTATTGCAATGTAGATTCTTGACATAACTATAGAATGCCTTGTAGTTGCCTTTAGAATCTGCAGCAATTTTGTTTTCGTAGCTAGCTTTAGAGGATTTGATGACGGATCTCAGTTTTTTGCTGAGGCTGACAAGGGAGTGTTTGGCCAAAAAGTTTGATCTTGGTTTCATCAGACCATAATACATTTTCCCACATGCTTTTGGGAGTCTTGATGTATTGTTTTGCAAATTTTAACTGGGCCTGGATGTTTTTCTGTGTAAGAAAAGGCTTTCATCTTGCAACCCTACCCCCATGCCCAGACATTTGGAGAATACGGGAGATTGTTGTCACATGTAGTACACAACCAGTACTTGCCAGAAATTCCTACAGCTCCTTCAGTGTTTCTATAGGTCTCTTGGCAGCCTCTCTGACCAGTTTTTGTCTTGTCTTTTTATCTGTTTTGGAGGGACATCCAATTCTTTGCAACGTCACTGTTGTCCCATATTTTCTCCACTTTTCAATGACTGCCTTCACTGTGTTCCATCGTATATCCAATGCTGTGGATTTTTTTTGTATCCTTCTCCTGACTGATGCCGTTCAACAATGAGATCCGTTTGATGCTTTGTAAGCTGTCTGTGAACCATGGCTTTTGCTGTAACAGGCAACTGAGTCAATGTCAAGAAAATCCTCCCAGGACAGCTGAACTTTATTTGGGGTTAATCAGATTCTCTTTAATTGATGACAGGTGTGTACCCAAGAAGACTGAATGCTGTAATTAAATCAAAAGGTGATTCAACAAAATATTAGTTTAAGGGTGTGCACACGTATGCAACCAGCTTATTGTACTTTTTTATTTTTTTATATTTTTCCGCCCAACAGATTTGTTTGTTTTTCAATTAAATTGTACAGGTTATTGGTCACATTAAAGGTAGGAAAAGTTTTGAAATTATTTATTGTGGTCTCATTTTTTTATATCACAAAAAACTGGCATTTTAACAAGGGTGTGTAAACATTTTATATCCACTGTATATATCTATATGATATATATTTGTGTGTGTGTGTATGTGTCTATTTACCCTTTTCAGCCACAACCCAAGCTGTAAAGGGTAGGAGATATGTAACAGTCTCCAATCAGCAATATTATATACAAAATAGCACAATTCATAGCATAGTAAGATTGAATGCAGATGGGTTACATTAAAAGATCCAGTAAAAGTGCAAGAGTACATTGAGGGGAAACAAAAAAAAAAAAAAAAATATATATATATATATATATATATATATATATATATATATACAATGCAGGCTTAGATATGCATAAAATACAGTACAATCATACATATAATACTTATATATATATATATATATATATATATATATATATATATATATATATATATACACATGTGAAATATTTGCATACAAGATACCACATAAAAGGCTCAGAAAGGTTTATTAAATATATTGTATTATTCTTGACATGGGATGGTAAGTTACCTGACTATTGTCATGGCAGTAGCTGCAGGCAGATTCAGTAAAGAGATGCTCTTTAAGTGTATCTTTGAAGCTTTTAATGGTTTCTAGAGTTTTGATGTCTCTAAGCAAATGGTTCCGGGTAGTACGTCCCAGTCAAGTAAAGGCTTTTTTCCTTTCAGCAGTTTTAAATGAAGGGTGTACTAGAGAGAAACTGGTGTCCTGTGTACTTCTGAGTACATGAATTCATAGCTAGTGTGGCTGTGTGACTACAGTGTACTAGAGATAAACTGTTATATCTACTTCTGAGTACGTACAATGAGGATAGATTCCTTTGACGTGGGGTCAAGGAAAATAACTGTAACCATATCAAGCTTAGGTCTCTACTGATTTTAAATAGGTTTAAAACAAACAGTACAGTCATAGTGTCATATGTGTGTGTGTGTGTGTATATATATATATATATATATATATATATATATATATATACATACACACACACACACGCACGCACGCACGCACGCGCGCGCGCACACACACACATACATACATACATACATACATACACACACACACACACACACACACACACACACACACATACATATTGGTTAACGTGAAAAATTCTTAGTAAAGGATTTGAGTACTTATGAGTACATTAATTCATAACCAGTGTGGCTCTGTGACTACAATGTACTAAAGAGAAACTTTTGTCCTGTCTACTTCTGAGTACATGAATTAATAGCCAGCGTAGCTCTGTGACTACAGTGTACTAGAGAGAAACTGCTGTCCTGTGTACTTCTGAGTACATGAATTATAGCCAGTGTGGCTATGTGACTACAATGTAAACCAAAGTGAAACACACATAAAAATGCTTCACTTCAGAAATTGAGAGGCATGCCTTTCCCTGTGTATTTATTTATTTATTTATTTTTTGCTGTCCTTTTTGTAGCCTACCCCATCAGTACCTAACACAAGGGTCAGTATTCAGTGTAGCCTTTTTTTTAAGTGGACCTCCCCAAGGACCATTTTCAGGGGCACAACTGTTTACTGCGTGTGTTGATTAGCTGTAAAGACACCAAATCCAGAGTTTGAACCCAGGTCCTCTGTTATAGTCAGGGCTGGAGACAGTATGCCAGTGAAGATGGGAGAAGAAACACATTGTATCCAGAATTTTCACCCTGTTTACTACTCATGGTTTTAATGCTCAGTAAACAGTCCCATTTTAAGTAATTCATATGTTTGAACATGAACACAGTATTAAAATGGCATTTTCATTTGTGCTTCCCTTCATTTTACACCATAGTCACTGAACCACACTGGCTATGAGTACATAGTACCTGCTCCCAGTTTCCACGTTAGGCACAGCACATGTAATGCTGAATATTTGAATTTCTCATATTTATTGAACATAATTTGTATCTCTATGTACTATTTGTAATAAATCTCATCATGTTTGCACTGTGCTGCTTCCTTTCTGGGGCTTTTCCCCTCAGGCCTCCCCAGAAAAGGAGTGTTTTACCCAGATATATTTTTCTGGTTGTCAAATAAATAAATAAATACATTTCTTGAGACTCTCTGTTTGCCTGTATATTCTGCTTTGCGTGTGTATTGGAATATGTTGTACTGGTGGGGTTAACCAGTAAACTATTCATATAGTAAATGTAATATGAACCTACAGAGAACTTGTATGAAAGGGGACAGGGTACAGTGAAGCACTGAAAGTCGTTAATTAAAAATGATTCTGAATGGATCACGTCAAGCAAAGGAAACACACAAGGCAAAAAAGTAGAAGTAGCTTCCCACAACTGCAGAAAGAACCCTGCTTAGAATTCATAATGAAAAGATTGGGTTAATTAGCTGCTAATGGCAGTAATCACTGTGCTTAACACCTCCTGACTCAGTGGTGCTACAATCAAAATGTCTCCATGAAGTTAGATCTTCTTTAAAACAAGAACTTGCTTGCAAAACAGACACTTGCTTAACACTTTGTTCCAAAAATAGAAGATTTACTCAGAAGTAATCCAGATAATCTGATAAAAAAACTCTAAAAAGACATAACCCAGTGTAGCATAGGACAGGTGACTTCCCTAGCTATGTACAGTTTTATTATTTGTTTTTGAATTATTCAGTCATTTGGTAACCATCTAAATGAGCTGGACCATGATCCAAATCACAGGGGCATAGTTGTATTAAGAAAGTCAGTATTGACGTATATTTGCGTGGCCTCCTCTATTATAAAATGATGTGTGTGTGTGTGTGTGTGTGTGTGTGTGTGTGTGTGTGTGCGCGTGTGTGTGCGCGTGCATGTGCGTGCGTGTGTCTTACCCCTGAACGTGTTAGAGCAAGAAATCTGGACAAAGCCATAAATAAAAGTGGGACAAGGGCCCAAAAATAGGGACAGTTTTTTAAATATTGCTCTTACAAACTTAGAATGACAGGTTTTGCATTAACATGAATTTTCTGAAGGGTATGAAGACTGAAAATCAAATGTCCATCATTATCAATCCTGCTTTTGTATATATCTACTTGAGATTTTGTATCATCATCTTTGTACTAAGTCAACTTAAATGTATGTATTAACTGTGGAGCTTTTCTACCCGGGTCTCCACTGAAAAGGGGCTGTGTCCCAGCTGGACCAACCTAGTCAACACATGTCAGATAAATAAATAAATAATTTACTAACTTCAATCTTTAATTATTTGCCAATAAACCACAATTTTATGAAAAAATGGATCAAAAATATGAGACATAAATCTGAACATTCTGCGAAAATCTGTACAGTTGAGAGGTATGTGTGTATGTGTATTTAAATAAACTGATGAGAACAGAAGTCATGCACCTGGTCATTTATATTTCATATTCTTTTTAACTCTCTTCCTGACTGTCTGATTACTTGATGTAGTTTGTTTACTTGTGCGTGGGCAACACAGTGGTGCAGCAGTTAGTGTTGTCACCTCACACAAAGAGGTTCACCAGATCAGTTCTCGGCTAGGGTGAATTCTGTGTGGAGGCTGCATTTCCTCCCTCCATTAGCGTGGAGTTCCTCTGGGTGCTCCTCTTTCCTCTCACATCCAAAGACATACATCTGGAGGATTTCTCCTTGGGCCTCCTCTGAAAATGGGCTCTGTCCCAGTTGGACTTTCCTGGTAAACAAATGTTAAATAAATAAATACGTAACTACACATATATACATACATACACATGTGAAGAAGATAATATGCTTCAAAAACTTGTCCATTTCTCAGCTGCGTAGTAGTAGCCATTTTGTAATGATGCACTTCTGGGTCCAAGTTCAATTCTTTATAGATATAAAAATGTATTTGATATATATATATATATATATATATATATATATATATATATATATATCTATCTATCTATATACATACATACACGTGTATATATATATATATATATATATATATATATATATATATATATATATATATATATACATATATATATATATATATATATATATACACACACACAGAGAGAGAGAGAGAGAGATTTACACAAACACTTGTGTATAAAATGTGCATGTGCGCGTTTGTATAGCAATACTAAAACTTGTCTTATTATATTTGTCAACAATTGAAGTGTCACATTATCTTCAAGAGTAAAAAGCCAGTGTTATGGGGTGTGGGATGTCTCAAATGATGATTTCCTTCCACAGATGTCACCCTGTATGCAGATGATGTCAGACTACACAAAACATTGTGTAATACCCAAGAATTACAGTAGGTACTATAAAATGATTTCACCTCTTTGCCATTGTGGCATACTGGTGAGGCTTCTATTGAGTCTAGACTTCAGAGACAGAAGGTTTCCTAAAATTGTTCCTGCCAGCTGGAACAGTCTTCCAAAAGAGAAGCTACTGATTACAAGTCTTTTAGACACAAGTAGTGTATGCCTACCTAAAAGAAAGCTCTTGCAGTCTTGACAAGTGGTAATCTTACAAAACACACCCTGCGTGGCAACATCTAGCAATGCTTCTAGCCATCTAAAGTAGACGGCATAGATCAAACTGGTAACCCAAAAATTTAAATATATCAATAAAGCTGTCCATACAGCTATTAAACTATGCTAGATACTTTCTCCCCTTTCTGTTATCTCTGTTTGTCAGTACATGATCTTACATTTTTTTACAACGTCTGCTTGTCTGTCTCTCTTTCTCTTTAGTTATAATACCCTAGAATCTCTTGCTTGCCGGCCACTGTGGTCATGACTCTGTACACAAGTGAATCATGTCTGCCATATCCAGCTATTTATCCATTTAGTACAATCTCTGTAATTCCTAATACATGGCTGTATTCCTCTACTTGCCCATTTATAATGGGAGCAAGTTCCACTACAGGATGGAGAACATTGTATATGGCTTGTCAGTGTGCTTTATGTTGGACTTGGTTGTTAATCTTCTCTGTATTATCAGTGCTTTTGCAATTGTACATGCATTCAGTCCTTAATAAGATATTTTTAAAACAAATGCTTCATATCAGTTGTTGTTGTGTCTTTCGGCTTTTCCCAGTTAGGGGTCGCCACAGCGGAACTCCGGTCCGCTAATGATTGGTAGTTGATTTTTACATGCCGAGTTACCTGCCCTGACGCACAGCCTTCAACGAAGGTACGCCCATTCACACGTCTCGACGCAGAAGACGCTCTAGCTGAGAATCGAACCGAACAGTGTCTTACTGTGAGGCGACAACGCTACCGCAGCACCACCACCGCAGGTCATACATATATATATATATATATATATATATATATATATATATATATATAGATATATATATATATATATATAGAGAGAGAGAGAGAGATACGGGTCTATATACATATACATACATATATATATATATATATATATATATATATATATGTATATAGATATGTATATATATATATATATATATATATATATATATATATATATATATATATAAAGAGAGAGAGAGAGAGAGATACGGGTCTACTTTGTTTCATTAAATCTCATTTCAGTGAATTTCATTTCACCCCAACCACATCACTGAAAACACAAATTACTGAAAACTCATTTCACTGGACTGAACTTAGTATATATGGCACTGTGGAGAGTACTGTAAGGCAAGTAAAAGGTATATGCCTTTTTCCCCACTATAGTGCGATCCTGGAGTTAGTATATATAGTTAGGGGGGTATGGGGGGCACTGCCCACTTTTTTTTCATTTTCTTTTTTATGTATAAAACAGTTTAGATAAAGCCTTAAGTAACGGGGACAAAGGCTCCAAAATAGAGACCGATTGTAAACTTAAATCTAAACTTAGAAAGCTGCTGTCAGTAGTTATATTTAAACTCTGTTCCTACTTGCGGAAGGACATGAAGAAAGAACTCAGGAAATTTACTGTATTAAACAGTGAGCGACACTGTTTTATGTCCTTATTTGCATTATGTAATTGAGAGGCATCAGTCCTTAAACAGGACCCTTGTTAGATAAGTGAAACCCCTGATTAATCGGAGAACTAAACGCAGTGCAAATAAAAGGGAAGTAAAATGCTGTCTCTGAGCACTTCTTGTTCTATATCAGAAGTTCATATGTTATTAGAAGGAATATGACCATTTGTAGCCAGGGCACAACAATTCCCACTGTTTACTACTCCTTTCCATATGGGTTTGTCGGGTGAGTCCAGGAATGTATTTGTGGTTACCCAAAAATACTATTTATTAATCACTTAAGTCTGCTGTGCACCATTTCCTTTTCAAGGGTGACGCAGGAACAATGTTTGAATAAGTGAGTTGTTCATTCAGATAGTAAGCAAATGTAGGCTGCGTGACTCAATCCTAGGACTGTTGCAAACCTTTAGATGTAGTAGCACATAGTTTTAAACCTGTGACAGACTATCATGTTGAGACATAAAGGAGCACATAATGGAGGTTTAGTATATATAGCAAACAAGGAACCGTAAAACTCTTGCTTCAAAAAAGGATTCATAAAATTAACAGTACATTATTTTGTGCCAGAATTACATGTAATAACTTTGAACAACTTTAGGCACCCAGCATATGGTAGTGAGTAATTAAAAACAGTATAACTGTTTATGTATGATAAACATAAACTAGAGAATATAACAGAGGTGCAAACATTTAAATGACAAAGAATTAATCTGCAGATTATTCAGGAGTAGCACAGTGAAGTAACAGGCAGAGTTCATTCTCTGGTTTGATTCCCTGCTGGTGTGTGTCTGTGTGAAGTTTAGATGTTTTCCATGTTTGTCAGTTTTTGGCTGGGTCTCTGGTTTTCTTTCACATTCTAAAAATGTGTTAGCTAGTGACTTGTCAGTGCTAAATCTCTCCTAGATGTGTGTACCACTGTGAGTGTGTTAGTGCATGTACTATGCAGTTGACCAGCTTGCAGTATGGAGTTGGTTCCTACCTTGCAGTTGTTAGTTGCCAGGATAATTTTGGTCTCTTGTGGCCATATATTTGATAGCATGCATAAAGAAAATGAATGAATAGATGATTAATTATATTTCATAAAATAAGATTGAGTGTATCTGAGTGAATTGTCTGGTATTTGGATTAGAAATATAATGGATGTTAAAAATACGAGTGCTGAGCCTTATTCTGTGAAACCTAGTTATTAGTATGTAATCTTTTCCACATTTTATTTACTTCTAAAGTATACCGTGTGTGGGCAGCTACAAGAACTGCTAGATTATTTATTCTATTCTGTGTTTCTGTATTTTTGCTTGTGGGTGGGACTTCTGTTGATTTAGTACGGTTAGTAATTTATTCAGTATGGTATGATTATATCAAACACTGTGAGGGCAATTTCCACATCAGCCATCAAATTTTTAATCAAGGCCAAATGTCATATAATATGCTGCAGTTGTACTTTTTATAAGTATTATATGGCAGAATGCCACACTGAGTACCCTTTTCACATGCAGGCTCCCTTTTGAGTGTCAGTGATGAAAAAAAAAGTGTCACAGCTAGGAAAGTGTTGTTAGTTGCTCGCAGTAATTATTACATTGACTTTGTCTTTTCAGATTTAATGCAGTCTGCTTTCCTTCACGAGGTAATTCCCAGATGTGGGGAATTTAAGTTTCTTCCCAGCAGTTCTTTTGTCTCATTTAATTAGCAAATCTGCTTCTGATCACAACACCTGTTTTTGTTTTGCCCTGAGTGATTTCTCTGCTGATAAACATGCATCATTTTGCATTAGCAGGGCCTAGAATCCATTATAGCTGCCTTACCTTCCTGGCGGTCACTCCCTGTAGTCAGTCCCTAAACATATGCTACTTGTGGAAGACCAATTTGGATCACTTCCTTTGGTTGCAAATGCAGTGCTTTAAAATACTTCAGTCTTGAACTGTGACGTGACACCAGCAATATATCTAAAACACATAAATTATAATACGTTTCTTTTTTCCTTTCCAGGAAAATAAAACAAACATCAGCCAGAAGCTTACAAATCTATGTGCCTCTGCTTTTTTTTTTAGTTTGACTTTAATAAGTCATACCTCTTAACTGTCCTCGATTTTGACTCACATTTTCATTCTCTCCCTCGTAATCCCTCCTAAAACTAGTGACTTTTGGAGGAAAGGTGGTGAATTACACTTAATAACTAATGACAACAATAGTTATAAACGTCTTTTATTTCAGAAAATGTGTATTAATTCACATGCTCTGATTCTGTCAGTGTTTCAAGTTAATAGCACTAATATTTTAAAAGTGTCCCTGAGTTTTTCTTGTCTTGTCCCTGATTCAGTTGAAATTTGTCCCCACTTGTTCGAGGTGTCTGAAGGTAATGTAATGATCTACTGTGGACCTATTTCAGACACAGTCTGGGATCCACAACGGAGAAGGAACAGAAGAACATTATATATTTTTAGTGTGCTAGTGTAGCAATTCACACCAGCTATTTAACATAGATTACATTAAAGAATGGAGGTGAATGCAGGCCAGCTACCTTGGGTGCAGGACTTTAAGTATTTAGGGGTCTTGTTCATTAGATGAGGTAGAGGACAGTTAAGCTATTGACACCGGATAGAAAAGCAGGGAGGAGGGGAGTATTATAAGGAAATACGCCTATCTAGGAATGCTAAACAGCACATCTACTGCCTAGGAATGTTTGAGGCCTGATGTCTTAGGTGAGTTGCGGTTAAACACATCAGGTGTACGTGTGTGTTGCAGGCATGAAGATAGTACATGCCTTTGGATAAGTAAATATGGACATGTCAATTTAATGGCATAAAAATATGGATTTTTAGTTTAACCAGCTGTGATATATGGTGCCTACTGTAGTAGTTTAAGCACATGATTAGTTTTGACTCTACAGTAAAATGTAAAGCTGTGGCAACAATCCCTGCATCTGCTTTACTGAAACAAAACATCTAAAAACAAAAATAAAAATATGTTCTGCATAAAAGTATGTGTGTGTGTGTGTGTGTGTGTGTGTGTGTGTGTGTGTGTGTGTGTGTGTGTGTGTGTGTGTGTGTGTATAAAAAGTAAAAGTAATAAAAGACAAGTGTCGTAACAGGTTCTAAGCCCAAGTAGAGGACACTGACAAATTGAATCACAGTCCTGTTTCTGTTGTCATTTTAAGTTGTCAGTGGGGCTTTTACTGAGAAATACTTTTATTTTGCATTTGCATTTCATAATAATAATACAACATGCAGAATTACAGATAAAATGTTGTCAAAACCTCAGCTGTGAAAGGGATATAAACTGGACAGTGTGCGGTCAGTATGCTTGCGTCTGGGTATTATGTGGCTTTTTGTGCAGCACTAGATTCACATCCTGCCTGTACAGCTAGAAGAGTGCGTTTGTGCAAGTGCGTGTGTGTTGAGGGTGGGGCTCACTGTTTTTCTATAACAGAAGAGAGCAATTCAGCTGTTCATATACTGTGATCCGAGTTTGTCTGGCATCGATTCTTGACAACACTTTCCAGACTGCCCTTTGAGACAAAATTGGTGCATGTAAGTTGTTCTGTAAACAATAAACTGGGAGAAAAAGAAGCATGTTTTATTTCCAGCCTTTTGACATTGTGACCCATGTGCAGCTGTGTTTGCAAATCTCTGTGTTCTGTCTCCCACCCTTACCTGCCCATTCTTTGTCACTGTGGACTACTTTGGTGGGGAGGGGGTATCTGGTTGATCCTCTTGCACCATTGTGGATTTTAATCTCATTAGATGTTGCTGGTTTAAACAGCAAGCCCTGTTATGTATCTGAGAAGCCCTCTGGTCCCTGAAGGATGAACTTTTTCATTACATTGGACATTAGAAGAATCAGAAGGGATTTGAGGCATTTTGGTGTTTGTCTTTACTGAAAATCAGGATTATTCCTGAAACATCCATGCTTGAGCAAAACAAGTGAGGAACAGAGCCTTGTGTTTGATAATTACTGGGGAGAACAGAATTCAGCACCTCAGTTTATTCGCTTTCTTACTGTATGGGATTTTGCAGCCCCTGCTGCTTAATTCCAGTTTGCAGCAGTGCACTATGAGGATTAGAAAGCATATATTTGTTGGTGTCTTACTATTAAGAGGATGTGTTACATGGCATTTTCACCATCAAAAGTAGTGGATGATCAGGTGTGCATTCACAAAGGGAGCATGTTAGACAGGTATCTTCATGCTGTGTAAATGTTGATTTATAGATTGATCCTAAACTGTTAAAACACGTTTTTATTTAGTTGTATTTTAATGGCAAGATCTTGTTTGGCAAGGAAACACAGATGTGTGACAGCTTGCTTCCATGAGCAATCGCTGTGGCAGATTTTCATATGTATATATATTTTTTTGTATCTGTTTTGTATTCCCATAGCTTGCATTCTCCTGACACTCGTGGACACTGCCCTAAGATTCACAGTATGTGTTTAAACTGTGCCATGGTAGGTTCATAGGTTCATAGGTTGGTACTAGGCTATCGGCCCTAAGGCCTATGCAAGCCTAGCCATAACAATTCCCTGGAAATTTTTTCCCAGAATATTTACTTCTCTGGGCCCCTGTCTAGCAGGGTGACTGACATGATCCCCGGGGTGAATTTCCTATCTCCCATCCAATCATCAAGGTTCCTTTTGAAGAGGGCCAATGAGGTGCTCTGCTTGACATATATGGGCAGTCTATTCCAGAGTATGGGGAGTCTCTGGGTCAGGAACCTATCCCTCCAGCATGTTTTGTTCAATGTGATGATAAGGTTTAGATCCCTGGAGCGTGTGGCTCTGAGGGATTGGGATTTCTTTAAGTGGAGCATGTCCAACAGCTCAGGGTTTGACATGGCCTTGTATGTTAAGCAGAGATCGCCTCTGAGTAGACGATATGCCACAGAGTATAGCTGGAGTTTTTTTTAGACGGTCAGCATATGGTATCTGCTTTAGGCCTGTGATTCTTTTAGTGAGGTATTTCTGTGGCCTTTCCAGCTGTTGCAGATGTCTTGTAAGGTACATACCAAATGGGGCATTATACTCTATAATGGGTCTAATGAGGAATGAGTACAGTGGGACAATGACCTCCTTTTTTCTGGATGAAAAGCCCTTAGTGATGAGGTGTGCCACATAGAAGGATTTCCTGACTGTTGTGGCGATGTGGTTATTGAAAGTGAGACCACTGTCCACTTGTGTCCCTAAGTCTCTCATCACACTTTCGATGTTTAGTGTCCTGCCACCTATGTGGTAGTTCATGGGTACATGTTTTTTTTCCAAAGGGGATGACTATACATTTCTTGGCATTAAGCTTGGGCCCATGGCTCTGGCACCAGGCATCTGTTTCTGTAAGGCCCTTTTGTAGAATATCCACATCATTTGGGGATTCAATAATGGCTCCCAGTTTGCAGTCATCTGCAAACTTTGTTAGCCAGAGTCCCTTAATGTTGGCCTGTACTTCAGAGAAGTAGATGCCAAACAAGAGTGGTCCCAGGACTGAACCCTGAGGTACTCCACTTGTCACTTGTCTGGAGCAGGATTTGGAGTCGGCTACTTTTACAGTCTGAGTTCTGTCAGTAAGCCAGTTGGCAACCCATCGAGTGACGTAGGGATTTATGCCCAGCTTAGTAAATTTATCTATGATTCCAGAGTAGGGGATGGTGTTGAAGGCCTTGGCGAGGTCCAGATAGGCTGTGTGGACCTCCTTACCCTCGTCCACAGCTCTGGAGACCGATTCAAAGAAGTCAATCAGATTCAGGAGACAAGATCGGCCCTTCACAAACCCAAACTGGGTGGGGTCCAGTGTCTGGAGGTTGCCAATGTCTTTGTTTATAAGTTCCATGATAATGCGTTCCATGCCCTTGCAGATCAGGCTTGTCAGACTGATGGGACTGTAGTTCCCAGGATCCAAGGTGGATCCTCCCTTGTGGAGCGGGATAACTGTAGCTGTGCGCCACTCAGTGGGCATGAAGCCTGAGGTGAGGCTATGATTAAACATGACACTTAGGTGGGGTGCCAGTTCATTTTGTAGTTCATGTAGTACACAGCCCGGGATGTCATCTGGTCCCATGGATGCTGTATTCTTAGCTTTGGAGAGTGCTGTTTCTACCTGTGTGGCTGTGATTATCGGAATTTGGCAATCTTTTGGTATTGAGATGGGCCCTTTAGGGGGTGAGAGGGGAGTGAAGTTGGCACTAAATCGATCTGCCAGGATATTGGCAATATCCTTGGAATCAGTATATTTAATGCCATTCTGTTGTAGTTCAGAGCAGATCTGAGCATTGCCATTTAGATTCTTGACATAACTATAGAATGCCTTGTGGTTGTCTTTGGAATCTTTGGCAATTTTATTTTCGTAACTAGCTTTTGAGGATTTTATGAGGGATCTCAGCTTCTTACTGAGGCTGGTGAGGCAGTTTTTTGCATCCTGGGATTTTCCTCTTTTCTGCAACAGATGTTCTTCATACCACATTGCTGCAGTCCTAACACTTGGGTAGTCCGCTGTCCCAGTCGGCCCGAATACCAAAGTATATGGCTGACATCGGTCAAGGCGCATTAGTCTGACATCAGGACGTCAGGGTACTAATGCGCATGACCGACATCATATCCTCAGTCTTTTTTGCCGCATGGTCCGATGCAGAAGCAGTTTTGCGAGTGCAGGTTGGCGTTCTGAAATTTTCTGAAGTCGGAGTTTCAGACCGAATCAAAGTTGGCTAAGTACCCCGTTGGGGAATATTTTGTTTTTTTCTTGCCTCAGTATTTAACCGGATGTCAGAAAAAGTGAATAAATGTATTTCTTGTGGGAAACAGATACCTCATAGGGATTACCATACCTTGTGTATACCTTGCTTAGGGCCTGAGCACGACGTTGTTGGATGTCGCTCTTGTGCTAGATTTAACAAACGCACTATAAAGAGAAGATTAGACTGTGCCAGGTTAGTTTTTGGGAAGCGTTGTAATTATAAAATGCCGTCGGATGCTCCGACGCCCGCTTCGTCCAAAAAGCGCAAGGACAAAGCAGCAAAGCCTAGGTTGGATGAACCGTCAGTCCCGGACGTCGGTTCTTTAGAAGGCTCGGTGGAGTCGGAGGTTCTGCCAGAAGTTTCTTTGGAGTCTCAGGGAGAGACTTTACTGTTACAAGATGTGTCCTCTCAGGAGGTAGGCCAGGCTGAAGGGGCTTCTCAGGTGGCTGTTCTCCCGTCCCTTCCTAAGGTGGTTAGGCCCTCCCCTTCTGTTTCCAAGGCTTCTTTGAGAGGCAGGCCAGGTTTAACTTCAGTGGGTGTCTCTCCTAGTTCTTCAGGATCTTTGCCTAAGAAACATATGCTTAAAATGGCAGAAGATTTGATTACTATGATTAGAGGTTCTATGCCCCTCCTGATAAGAGGCCTAGGGTGGAACCTGAGCTTGAGAGTTTTGAGCAGTGTTCGAGGCTTCTGAGTCTTCGGCTGAAGACTTACAGGAGTATCCTCCTTATTCTGATTCTGATGTAGATGATTCTACTCCTTCGGCTTCTCCTCCTGAGGATTTTTTTTTTCAGAGACTCTTCATTCCATGAGGGAACATTTTAAATGGGAAGGACAAGATTTCTCTGATTCCAGGAAGAGGCTTAGGGAATTTTTGTTTTTACCCCAGCATAGGCCTTTAGCTATACCTCCTGTTCTGGATGTGGTGGAAGATGTTTTGCAGAGGCTTCCCTGAACCCTGATTCTTTGCCTCCTGCCCCAGTTAAACCGGATAGGTATTATAGGGTGCCTGAAGCTCATAAGTATCTTTTAAGAGTCCTAGGGCAGACCCAGAAACTGTTTCTCAGGGGCCTAAAGGTGTTAAGGCTTCTGTTGTTAAAAATCCTGTTCCTCCTGATAAAGAGGCAAGGGCTTTGGATAGATGGGGAAAGAAAGTGTATACTTCTTCCACTTTAGCCATGAGGGCTTTGAATTGCCAGTTCCACATGTTAAAATATCAAAATTATCTCCTTTCACAATTGAAGTCTAAGGTGGATGCTCTGGCGGAAGGTATTGAGTGTAAAGAGTTGCAGGATTTAGTTCATGTGTCTGAACAGGTGGGTAAGCATTCCTTGCAATGTGGTTTTGATGCTGTGCAGGCCTCTTCGAGGGTGGCTGCCACTGGTTCTGTTCTTCGCAGGCACGCCTGGCTGAGTGATCAGAATTTAGCTGAGCATGTTAAGACAAGGATTTTGGATGCTCCGTTACAGTCTGATGTGTTGTTTGGTTCGCCTGTGGAAGCAGTTTTAAAGAAAATGGAGGACAAGGCTAAGTCTATGCAGACTGTTAAAGATTTTTTGCAGGTTCAGCCTCCAAGTTTAGTAGAAATTGGCCTACTAAGGGATGGACATATCCTTCTTATGATTCCCAGTCTAGGGGTAGGTCTAGACGTGGTAGGGGCAGAGCTCAAGGTTCTTTTAGGCCTAGAACAGGGAGTTCACCTGCTCAGTCTTCTGGTGAGGGCAGGGGTCAGCCCTTTCGTAAACAGACCCAATGACCTGCCTTTTCAGCTGCCAGTGCTTTCTCGTCTGGCAGCACCTCTAGGAGGAAGGCTGGCACTTTTCAAAGAAAATTGGAATTTAATTACCCAGGACAGATGGGTATTGGATATCATTCACCACGGTTACAGGTTTTATTTCCATACCTTGCCTCCTTTCAAAGGCATGCCAGACATTCCTCCTCTACAAAGAAAAGAGGCTCACAAGCAAATTTCTCTGTTACTCCAAATAGGGGCCATTCAGCCAGTTCCTGTGCCAGAAAGGGGCCTAGGATTTTATTCTCGCCTGTTCCTAGTACCAAAGAAGGGGAACACGTGGAGACCAATTTTGGATTTATATATCCTCAACACTTATCTGGACATTCCCAAGTTCAAAATGTTGACGTTACAACAGCTTTTACCTCTACTGGGCAAAGATCACTGGATGGTAACTTTAGATCTCAAGGAAGCTTACCTTCATGTGCCTATCAGACTAAGTTGCAGGAAGTATCTGCGTTTTCGAGCTGGGAATTCCCATTATCAGTTCTCTGCATTGCCCTTTGGCTTATCTACTGCGCCCAGAGTATTCACAAAAGTTCTGGCTCCAGTGATAGCTTACTTCAGGCTGAAAGGAATACAAATCTATCCTTACTTGGACGACTGCCTGATTCTGGCTCAAGAAAAGGAAGATCTTTTACAGCATTTGGAATATGTGATAGCAGTGCTAAGATGCCTGGGGTATTCTGTGAACGAAATAAAGTCCAGTCTAGTACCCTCTCAAGACATGTGCTTTCTGGGTGTAAGACTGAATACAGCAACCTAGATGGCCTTTTTAACCCCGGACAAACAAAAGAATCTTTCCCTTTACTTCCATCAACTATCTCTTCAGTCCGGGCTGACTGCAAGGACAGTCCTTCAAGCCTTAGGGTTCATGGCATCTTGTATTCTGGTGCTTCCCAATGCCAAACTGCATATGAGGAAGCTGCAATGGTACCTCAAAAATGTCTGGACACAGCACTGCCAGGATTTGGACACTGTCATTCAAATAATACCTTGCATTCAAAAGGAATTTTTGTGGTGGGCTCAGGAATGTCACCTAAACAAGGGACTCTCTGTGACCCGGCCAGAGACGAGTCAGATTCTAACGACAGATGCCTCAGACATAGCTTGGGGAGCTCATCTGAATGGAAAGTGGATACAAGACAAGTGGCCTGCCAGACTACAGCATCTACATATCAACATGAAAGAGATGTTAGCAGTCCAGTTTGCATTAATGGCTTTCAAGGAGTTACTTCTTCCAGGGCAGGTGTTGATTCTAACAGACAACACAACTGTCATGTGGTACATCAACAAACAAGGGGAAACACATTCTTATCCTCTATGCAGGCAAGCGATGATTTTATGGGAGACTGCGCTCAGCTTGCAACTAACTCTTCAGGCAAGGTTTCTGCCGGGAGCACAGAACTCCTTAGCAGATGTGTTAAGCAGGCAAATCATGGATCCCCACGAGTGGAAACTGGATCTTCATGTATTTCGGAAATTGACAGTGTCATGGGGAACTCCAGACATAGATCTGTTCGCTTCTCCACTAAACCACCAGCTGCCAAAGTTTTGCACGGAATGGTTTCATCACACAGCTTGGAAAGTGGATGCTCTTTCTTTCAGTTGGAAAAATCTTCATGTGTATGCCTTTCCACCTCTGCCTCTTCTCCCAAAGGAGCTCCTAAAGGTCAGACAAGACAAGCCAAGGATGATTTTAATAGCTCCAGATTGGCCTCGGCAACACTGGTACCCATTACTGAGGAGTCTGGTAAGGAAGCCTCCATGGCCTTTACCTTTGATTCCACACCTATTGTCTCAGAGGGACGGTCATCTACTCAATGTCAAGCTTCACTCTCTTCATCTAACAGCCTGGCATATTCTGTTTTGAAACACAGCAGGTCTCAACTTCCTCAACAAGTTTTGAATGTGATTATGGAAGCCAGAAGACCTAGTACAAGGAAAGTGTACGCAGAAAAATGGAAGAGATTTTTATTTTGGAGTGCAGCAAAGGATTTGGAGGTTTCTGAGCCTAATTTGAGTGTGGCTCTTCAATATCTTACTGAGTTATTGGACAAAGGTTTGTCTTTCTCTTCCATTAAGATTCATGCTGCAGCAATTTCAGCTCACTATGATTGTGACCCACCATTGTTTTCTCATCCTTTGTTCAAGCAATTTCTTAGAGGGGCAAAGAATATAAGACCCCCACGTAGAGCTCCTACTCCTGCTTGGGATCTCAATTTTGTGTGTTGGAGAAACTTACTCTACAACCTTTTGAGCCTGCGGCTACTGCTGAATTGAAATACTTGTCATGGAAGACTGCTTTTTTGTTGGCCATTACTTCTGCAAGAAGGGTTTCTGAATTGCAGGCCCTTATGGCGGTTGAGCCTTTTTTGATTTTCCATAAGGATAGGGTATCATTACGTACTAATCCTTCCTTTATGCCTAAGGTGGTTTCTAGTGTGGCTTTAAACCAAACTATTCATTTGCCTACTTTTTATGCAGATCCCCAAAATAAGGGGGAAAAGATTTTGCACATTTTAGATGTACACAGGCAGTTGCGTTATTATTTAAGCAGGACTAAGGATTTTAGGCAGTCTCAGCAGTTGTTTGTTTCTTTTGCTTTGAGTTCTCAGGGTAAGCCTGTGTCAAAACAAACTATTTCTAAGTGGTTTGGGTTTTGCATTGCATTTTGTTATTCCCATCATGGCAAGGAGATTCCAGCTGGGATTAGGCCTCATTCCACTAGGGCTACTGCCACTTCAACAGCATTTCTAAGGGGGGTGGCAACTAAGGATATTTTGGAGGCAGCTACTTGGAGTTCAGTGCATACTTTCTCTAAGCACTACCACCTTCCTCTCTACTCTAAATCTAGGGCTGGTTTTGCCACGGCTATTTTGCAGGGCATGTTGACAGCTCCTGCTTCTTTATGATTTGCCAGCCTCCCTTACCTCTGCTTTGGGATTCTACCCAAGTGTTAGGACTGCAGCAATGTGGTATGAAGAACATAGTACAGTTTTGTACCTACCATAAATGTAGATGTTCGAAGATCCACATTGCTGCAGTCCAATTTACCCTCCCTCCTTCCCCTCTGTGTTTAGGGGTGGTTGTGTGGGTGGGGTTGTACCTTTGTAAATTTGTATATATTGTACATATATTTGGTACAGGAGTGTTTAGTGTTTTTTTTTTTGGTTTTTGGCCTTATCTTTTTAGGGTCTTCTGGCATCTGGGGCAAGAAAAGACTGAGGATATGATGTCGGTCATGCGCATTAGTACCCTGACGTCCTGACGTCAGACTAATGCGCCTTGACCGATGTCAGCCATATACTTTGGTATTCGGGCCGACTGGGACAGCGGACTACCCAAGTGTTAGGACTGCAGCAATGTGGATCTTCGAACATCTACATTTATGGTAGGTACAAAACTGTACTTTTCTTCCTTCTGTTGTATAGTTTGTTTATAGCAGGGGACCACCAGATTGGTTTCCTTTTTTTGGAGAAGAGCATCTTGGTCCTATTTGGGATGGCACGATTTATGCACGGGTGGATGTGCTCGTATAGTGCCTTAGTGTAGGATTCTGCAGTTGAACTTCTAGATCCTGCCTGCGTGGGTGTTGTGAAGTTTGTTACTTCTGACTTCAGTAGCATGAAGTTGGCTTTGGAGAAGTTTTTTAAGGATGTTTCCTTACTGGGGGGTGGGGGTGGGATGTGGATGTCAAGGGTGATTTGCTTATGGTCAGACCTGACCAATGAGGGGGTGACCACTGGTGCGGAGCATCTATCTCCCATGTTGGTAATGACCAGGTCTAGGATATTGGAGCCTCTGATGGGACAATGGATTAGTTGATACAGGGCACTGGAATTTATGAATTCCAAGAACCGTTGGGAAAAGGAGTTGGTACCTGAGTAGTTTTCCCAATTAATGGCAGGGTAGTTGAAATCACCAAGTATTAGGGTGTTTGGTTGTATCTTAATATTTTCCAGTCTACATTTATTTATTTATTTTTTTCTCTGTTAGCAAGATAGTGTTCTAACTGCGGTGGTGGTACTGTGGTAGCGTTGTCGTCTCACAGTAAGACGTTGTCCTGTTTGATTCTCAGCTAGAGCGTCTTTTGTGTGGAGACATGTGTGAATGGGTGTACCTTCGTTGAAGGTTGTGCATCAGGGCTGGCAACTCGGCATGTAAAAAATCTACTGCCAATCATTAGCGGACCGGAGTTCTGCTGTGGCGACCCATAACCGGGAAAAGCCAAAAGACACAACAACAACAACAAGCTAGGTAAGTGTTCTGGGCCAAACCGAAGATAACAAATTACTTACGTAAGGAGGAGATTCACATTAGAATAGCATAACTATATGAAATGGATTTCAAAAATTAGTAACATTTAACAGGCAGTCAGAATGTGTGTTGTATAAGCTGATAGCAATAGAATGGCATTGCACATAGATATGTAAAATTCCAGTATAAAATGTACATAGATTTTTATAGTAATGTCTTGGGCTCAAGGAAAATATGGGCTGTTGCATTACAGGCATTGTTTGTCATGTCTGAATTTTAGCACTTCATATAACTGGTAAGAGTTATCCATTGTAAAGAAGTGCATGTTAATGTAATGGTGCCATCCTTTTTATAAAGTCCGTATACTTTGGGTGCCTCGTGCAAGTCTGAGGACTGTAATTAGATGCTTCGGGCAGTGAAAACTGTAGTGCAAATTGGGTGAATATGTACTGATTCAGAGATTATGTTGTCTCAGAGTAGAACCCTTACTCCAAGGAGTACACTCTTAGAGAACTACAGATGTCAAAACTCAACACAGTACTACTGATATGAGACCTATACACAGAATTCCACAGTATCACTGCAAACCCAAAGCGTAAAAAGAATTTTGGGTTGTTATTATTATGGAAGGTATGACCACTTAAGGTCAATGTGAGAGGGTGGCAGAAATGGCAAATCAGATGTCAGGATGTGTCTCGAGGGTTGTAGTGTATAGAGATAGGAGGGTGATGGTGCCCATCTGTCTGTCCCTTGTAAGTTCTGAAGAGGAACACTACATACAGTTCTAAGGGACCTTCAGGGAGGGAGAAGATTTACACTTCTGTAGAGGATGCAGCAACAGCAACCAAGATGGTGAGTGAAACAGAAGGAATGTTGCTGGAAGTCAAGCTTTGAGAGCTAGTCCTCTTTCTACTTGGTATGAGTAGAGGTGGGCTATGGTTTGTATGCACAATGCAAAAACCACAAAGTATGATGGAGTCAGGCTGGCTATGAAACACAGGCTGAGGTAAAAGGATTTGAGGACATGACTTAACAGATTAAGGACAGTTTAGCTCAGAGAGGTGAAGGCTATGAGCTAATAATGAACCTCATTTTGTAGTCCTAGGCTTCATTCCCTGAATTTCTGTTTGCATACTGTGTGACTGCCAGCATGTCACTTAACCAGAAAATGGACACTGATGTCAAGTGGACTTACAATTAATACATAAATATAATCAAAGTAAAGTAAAATTTAAAACAAAGAGCACTGTTCATCTTTTATTTTAGGAGCCATTTCTTTACTGAGAGGGTTGTAGAATGAGTTGTAAGATTGTGTTACAAAGGCTACAACAATTTGGACATTTAAAAGCTTGGAGCACCTGGAGTAAGAACTGTGGCTACCCTAAGCTGGCTGTAGAAGCTGGGCAGAGAATATACCATTTCAGTTCTTCTGCATGTACGTTATGATATGCAGTGAAATATGAGGTCCTGATTTGCTGAGTCATGAAATAAGGAGACTAACTAGGTAAAAATGCAGACCTACTGTACAAAGACTGAGATTGCCATTTATTAGAATATTCTCTTTTCCCCAAGGAATGTTGATCTCAGAGTCAGGAAATATAAGTCCAGAGGGAGCTTACCCCCTACAAAAATCAAGTTTAAAAGAGAAGAGCAGTGTTCAATATTTCCTCTTTCTCCTGTCATTTTTTTTACTGTCTTGTCTCAAAATTTAAATAGGATGTGATAATACTCAGCATTGACTTGTATTGTGGCAGCACCACATTTTGTTGCTTGTCATTCCTTTCTGTACGTACACCAGAATCTCTCAGTATTGACTTGTATTGTGGTAGTAGCACCACATTTTGTTGCTTGTCATTCCTTTCTGTACGTACACCAGAATCTCTCAGCATTGACTCATATTGTAGTAGTAGCACCACATTTTGTTGCTTGTCATTCCTTTCTGTACGTACACCAGAATCTCACTGTGCTTCACAGCTGTAACAGCTTTACAGTCACATGCAGATTTCTGTCACTTGACCTGCCTTTTGGTTGTCCATGTTAGATGCATCATGTCAGCTGATTTATATATTTTGTGCTAAATATGAATTGCCACACTCTACTAGCATTCCTACCACTTCAGCTCCTCACATTAAACTCCACATACTGTTTAACCCTCTGGCTTCAGTTACACATTTACTTCTTAATCCAGGTTTACAACTCTGTATCCCACGTCATGGATGCTATACCATGCCAGTTCCAGAATGAGAGTTCATGTGAAACATAAGCAGGTACCTTCCTTAGATTTCTGCATACTATATCAGTTACATTCATGATTCACGTCACCAAGCTGTGACATTAATTTGCTTTGTGTTATTGTCATATCAGTAACAAATAGGCAGTGAATTGTGTGTGTACTACAACCATTTCTGTAGGAAGTAACTTTTCATTTATCAAAATGCTGAGGTGGGACTATCCAGCATTACAGCATTCTTTCAGTTTCAGTCCGTCATGAGGGACCACAGCAATCCATTCCCCAAGTATTGTGTATGCCCTTGTGATAGTCAGTTAGTGGCTGAGATCTCTGGGTGCTGCAGGCCTTTCTTTCTGCTTTATTGTTATAAATGCTGTGTGACATTCACGTTTATTACCTTGCTCACTCTAGTTTTATAAGTTGCCTTAGGGCTTTGTCTTTTTTTTAAGTGACCAACTTTCAGCCTTATTTGTTACTGTTGCTCTTCCATGTAGCTGCAGAAATCTCTCTTGTTTTTTCAAGACTACAGGACATAAATAAGAATTACTGGCAGCAGAAAAGACTGCTGCTTGCAAAGCACACACGGAGGTGTAGGTTCTGTTTTTGCAGGAATCCTCCTCTGTTACTTCAGTGTGACACCTTAATTTTGTTCCATTTACTAATGTAACTGTAGAGTATTTTTTGTTCCGTTGCCTAGGCAACTGGAAGATGCAACAATGATGATAAGAAATGCTGTGTCTGACATGAATCATAGAAATCCAGATTGCCAGATTATGAGACCAAATATGCAAGACCGGGAGGTAAAAATAAGCTACCATTGGTTGTTTTCTGAGGGGAAGGGGTTCTCACACTCCCTATGTATCTTTACTAATTATTATTCATTGTTGCCACAACTTAGAAATAAGTTACACCACCCTCTCATTTTCACATGTTCTGACTAACACAGTAGTATGTTTCCTGATAAGCTACGATGGTAGAAAGATTGATGTACTAGATGGATGAAGCCGTGGTGACTGCCCAGGCAGTCAGAGTTTGCTGGTGGCTCAGGTGCTTGATATCACTGACGGATTCCATGAACTCATGCTGGGAGGGATGGAGGCTCTGGAATTTGCCGTAAAAATTGGCACTGTCCCTTGATGGAAGAGTGGTGATGCAGATTGTGACCTGGGGGTAAGTTTTAAGTTCACCAAGCCACGAGTGGGTGGTAGGCTTTATACTGAGTGCACTTCTAAGGGGAGGATATTATAGGCCACTGTGGTGATGAGAATAAATCACCCCTCTGCTAGGTGGGGACATAGACTTTTCAAAGTGCTGTGATTGCCAGGTTGATGGTGAAAGGGAAAAGTACCTGCATGGCTGCCTTGAATGATGCCTCCCCACCCCCACCTGCAGCTCTTGCCTTGGCTCCTAGTGAAATCCCTGGAGCAGAGGAATGAATGAACTTGTCTGACTGAGGGGAGGCATGATGGCCAGCAGAGACAGGAGCAAAAGTAACCTAGCAAAAAGGAAGACCTACCAGGTGTGAGTAGTATGTGTATAACAATCAGTAAGATACCTAGGTGTACTTATGCAGATATGCATTGCTCAGCTGGATGTACTGATAAGTGTGGCAGCCCAGCATAGAGCAGATTTTACATTCATTTTGAGTAGTTCAAGCCTGACTTTTTCAGGTGACAGCCTTTAGTTCTTTCATTAAAATAAAGTTGTTATCTAATACGGAATGCAAGCTGTGGCCTTCCTGTTGTGCCTTTAGGTGTTCTGTTGCACCATAGAAATATTGAACAGCAGTGTCTCTCTGGGTAAATCCCTACCTGAAATATGTAAAAATGTGCAGTGTGTGTATGTGCGTTGGTATTAACCTCTTTCAATTGTTAATAAAGCTCTCCCTCTGCTTTTCACTTTAGTCACTAGTACACTTTCCATCCTGTATCGTAAGGTGAAAAAAATAATAATAATATACTTTACTCTTCCTGTATACTATCTGATTACTCCATTCAGTTTCAGTAAATAAATGAGCATCATCTGGATGTTCTTAGTCTCCCATTGCTGCAGTCCTTACATATGGGTATTCCGCTGTCCACAATCGGCCCGAATACCAAAGGGCTAGAACCGGCGTCGGTCATCGGCGCCCGAGACTGACGTCAGTACGTGCCAGTACAAATGCGCATGACCGACGCCATAACCTCAGTCTTTCTTGCCGCGTGGTCCTAAGCAGAAGCAGCATTTGCAAGTGCCGTTCGGCGTTCTGGAATTGTCGGTTTTCGAGTTTCAGACCGGAGACCAAGTTGGGCTAAGTACCCCGTTGGGGACACTTTTGTCTTTTTCTTGCCTCAGTATTGACGGATGTCAGAAAAAGTTAATAACTGTATTTCTTGTGGGAAACAGATTCCTCATAGGGATTACCATTCACTCTGTATTCCTTGTTTGGGGCCTGAGCACGACGTTGTTGGGTGTCGCTTTTGTGCTACTTTTAACAAGCGTACTATTAAACGTCGGTTGGACTGTGCTAGGCTGGTGTTTGGTAAACGTTGTAATTACAACATGCCGTCGGATTCGCCGACGCCTGGTTCTTCTAAAAAACGCAAAGAGAAGTCTTTGCGGTCCAAACAGGATGAGTCGTCCACTACGGACGCCGGTTCTGGAGAACCACTGACTACTTCAGCGGCTCCTTCTGAAAGTTTACCTGAGTCTCAAGGGGAGCCTTTGTTACTACAGGAAGTGGCTTCTCCTGTGTTAGGCCAGGCTGAGGGTGCTTCTCTGATGTCAGTGGTTCCCTCCCCTCATAGGGTAGTTAGGCCTCCTCCTTCTCAAAGCAAAGCCCATTCTAAGTCTAAGTCTGCCCCTGCTGGTGCTAGTCCCCAGGGTCCAGCTCCTAGGAAGCACATGTTAAAGATGGCTGAAGATTTGATTTCTTTAATTAGGGGTTCTATGCCCCCTGCGAAGAGGCCCAGGGTAGAGACAGAGTTGGAGGGTTTGGTTCAGTCTTCCAATGAGTCAGATTCCTCTGTAGAAGAACTTCAGGATTTCCTCCCTATTCTGATTCGGAGGCTGAGGACACTACTCCCTCTCGTCCCCTCCAGAAGATTTTTCTTTCTCTGAGACTTTGCATTCCATGAGGGAACATTTCAAATGGGAGGGCCAGGATTATTCTGATTCTCGAAAAGGCTAAGAGAATTCTTGTTTTTGCCTCAGCATAGGCCCTTGGCTATTCCCCTGTACTGGATGTTGTTCAGGATGTATTTTCTGAGGCTGCCCTTAACCCAGATTCTCTGCCTCCTGCCCGGTTAAACCAGATAGATACTACAGGGTTCGGAAGCTCACAAGTACTTATATAAGAGTCCTAGGGCTGATCCAGAAACTATTACTCAAGGCCCCAAAGGTGTTAGGGCTTCTGTGGTTAGGAATCCAGTTCCTCTGGACAAGGATGCTAGGGCCCTGGATAGGTGGGGTAAAAACTGTATACCTCTTCTACTTTGGCTATGAGAGCATTAAATTGTCAGTTTCATATGCTCAGGTATCAAAATTATTTGCTGGGCCAATTGAAATGTAAAGTAGATGCTTTAGCTGAAGGTATTGAATGTAAGGAGCTTCAGGATTTAGTGCATGCTTCAGACCAAGTTGGTAAGCATTCTTTGCAGTGTGGTTTTGATGCTTTACAGGCTTCTTCCAGGGTGGCTGCTACTAGTTCAGTTGTTCGCAGGCATGCCTGGCTTAAAGATCAGACCTTGTCGGAGCATGTTAAGGCTCGAATTATGGATGCTCCTCTGCAATCTGATGTTCTTTTGGCCCTCCAGTAGAATCAGTTTTGAAAAAATGGAGGAAAAAGCTAAGTCTATGCAGACAGTTAAGGACTTTTACAGGTTCAGCCCCTAAGTTCAGTAGGAATTGGCCTGCTAAGGGATGGTCTTTCCCTCTTCGGATTATCAATCTAGGGGCAGGTCGAGGCGAGGTAGAGGTAGGGCTTCCTCTCAGGGCCCTGTTACTTCTAGGTCTTTGAGTTCTTCTACCCCTTCTGCTGGGAGGGCAGGGTCAGTCCTTTCGAAACAGACCCAATGACCTTTGTCTTCAGCTGCCGGACTCTGCCTTGCTGGCAGCTCCTCTAGGAGGAAAACTGGGACTTTTCAAAAGGAATTGGCATTTGGTTACCCAAGACAAATGGGTATTGGACATAATAAATCGAGGCTACATATTTTATTTTCACACATTCCCTCCTTTCAAAGGTATGCCGGATGTGCCTCATCAGCAAAGACTGGAAGCACAGGCACAAATTTCTTCTCTGCTTCAGTTGGGAGCAATACAGGAAGTACCTTCTGCAGAAAGAGGCACAGGGTTTTATTCCGTCTTTTCTTAGTGCCAAAGAAAGGAAATACTTGGAGGCCAATTCTGGATTTGTCCATTCTAAACACCTTTCTGGAAATTCCAAAATTCAAGATGTTAACACTGCAACAGCTGTTACCTATGCTGGGCAAAGATCACTGGATGGTGACTCTGGATCTCAAAGAGGCCTATCTTCACATTCCTATCAGGCCCAGTTGCAGAAAATTCCTGAGATTTCGGAATGGGAATTTGCATTATCAGTTCTCTGCATTGCCCTTTGGCTTGTCTACTGCCAGGGTATTCACAAAAGTCCTGGCTCCAGTAATAGCTTTTCTCAGACTAACAGGAATTCAAATTTATCCTTATCTGGACGACTGTTTGATTCTGGCTCAAGGCAAGCACGAACTTCTTCAACATCTGCAGTATGTAATGACAGTTTTAAGTTGCCTAGGGTATTCTGTGAACGAAATAAAGTCCAGTCTAGTACCCTCACAAGAGATGTGTTTTCTGGGTGTAAGACTGAATACAGCTGCTCAGATGGCATTTCTTACCCCGGACAAACAAAGAAATCTTCACCTATACTTCCAACAGCTATCAGTAATGTCCAGGCTGACTGCAAGGACAGTCCTTCAAGCCTTGGGGTTCATGGCATCTTGCATTCTAGTACTTCCCAATGCCAAACTGCATATGAGGAAGCTACAATGGTATCTCAAAAGCATTTGGACTCAACACAGCCACGATTTGGACACTGTCATTCGATTCTACCTTGCATTCAGAAAGAATTTCTGTGGTGGGCTCAGGAATGTCACCTAAACAAGGGGCTCTCTGTGACCCAACCAGAGGCAAGTCAGATATTGACGACAGACGCCTCGGAGTCAGCCTGGGGAGCTCATTTCAGAGGAAAATGGATTCAAGACCTTTGGCCCCAGAGCTACTTCACTTGCATATCAACATGAAAGAGATGCTGGCAGTTCAATTTGCTTTGGAAGGATTCAAGAGCCTACTTCAACCAGGACTGGTGTTGATTCGAACAGACAACACAACTGTCATGTGGTACATCAACAAGCAGGGGAACTCATTCTTACCCTCTTTGCAGACAAGCAATGCTGTTATGGGAAACTGCTTTGAATCTGCACATCACTCTTCGAGCACAGTTTCTGCCAGGAGCACAAAATTCGTTAGCAGATGTTCTGAGCAGACAGATTGTGGATCCTCACGAATGGAAATTGGACCCTCAGGTATTTCTTCAGTTGACCAGGGCTTGGGGAACTCCAGACATAGATCTGTTCGCTTCTCCTCTGAATTTCCAACTGCCACTGTTTTGCACAAGGCTGTTTCATCCAAAAGCCTGGAAAATAGATGCACTATCCTTCAGTTGGAGCAACCTTCACGTGTATGCTTTTCCTCCTTTGCCTCTTCTTCCAAAGGTGCTGTTGAAAGTCAGGAGGGACAAACCTTGCATGATCCTTATAGCACCGGATTGGCCTCGTCAGCATTGGTACCCTCTGTTGAGGAGCTTAATTCATGGAGCACCTTGGCCATTACCACAGATTCCTCACTTATTGTCTCAGGAAAACAATCATTTTCTCAATGTCAGGGTGCAATCCCTACACCTGACAGCCTGGCGCATTCTGTTTTAGAGAAGGAGGGCCTTCAGCTCCCTCAACAAGTTTTGGATGTTATTTTGGAAGCCAGGCGTCCTAGTACTCGAAAAGTTTATGCTGATAAATGGAAGAGATTTTTTCTTTGGAGTTCAGCTAAAGGCTTTGATGACAAATTGCCTAATTTGAGTTGTACATTGCAATATTTCACTATTTTATTGGACAAGGGTTTGTCCTTATCTTCTGTAAAAGTGCATGCTGCAGCTATTTCTGCTCACTATGATTGTGACCCTCCTTTATTTTCACATCCATTGGTTAAACAGTTTCTTAGAGGGGCAAAGAATATAAGACCCCCACGGAGGGCTCCTACTCCTACCTGGGATCTTAATTTTGTTTTGGAAAAGCTGACTCTGCCTCCTTTTGAACCTGCAGCTACAGCTGAATTGAAGTTGTTGTCTTGGAAGACTGCTTTTTTATTGGCTGTTACTTCTGCTAGAAGGGTATCTGAATTACAGGCCCTCATGGCAGTGGAACCTTTTCTGATTTTTCACAAGGACAGAGTTTCCTTACGTACTAATCCTACTTTTCTGCCTAAAGTGATTTCTAATGTGGCATTGAACCAATCTATACATTTGCCTACTTTTTATGCTGACCCCCAAAATGAAGGGGAAAAAGTTTTGCATTCTTTGGATGTACATAGGCAGTTAAGGTATTATTTGTTCAGAACCAAAGAGTTCAGAAGATCTCAACAATTATTTGTTTCGTTTGCTTTGACTTCACGAGGGAAAGCTGTCTCGAAACAAACTATTTCCAAGTGGATTGGCCATTGTATTGCTTTTTGTTACTCTCATCATGGAAAGGAGGTTCCAGTTGGGATCAGGCCTCATTCTACTAGGGCTACGGCCACCTCTACTGCTTTTTGAGAGGGGTAGCTACTAAAGACATTCTAGAGGCAGCTACTTGGAGTTCTGTACATACCTTTACAAAGCATTATCATTTACCTCTTTATTCTAGGTCTAGGGCTGGGTTTGCCACTGCAATCTTACAGGGCATGTTAGCAGCTCCTAATGCTATTTAGTTGGCCAGCCTCCCTTTTTCCGTTGCTCTGGGATTCTACCCATATGTAAGGACTGCAGCAATGGGAGGCGAAGAACATAGTACAGTTTTGTACCTACCATAAATGTAGATGTTCGAGGATCTCCATTGCTGCAGTCCAATTCCTCCCTCCTTCCCCTTTTCTTTTTAGGTTGGGGTTTGGGTGGTGTTTTTTGCATTCTGACGTCTGAGGCAAGAAAGACTGAGGTTATGGCGTCGGTCATGCGCATTTGTACTGGCACGTACTGACGTCAGTCTCGGGCGCCGATGACCGACGCCGGTTCTAGCCCTTTGGTATTCGGGCCGATTGTGGACAGCGGAATACCCATATGTAAGGACTGCAGCAATGGAGATCCTCGAACATCTACATTTATGGTAGGTACAAAACTGTACTTTATCTATACTGCTGTTATCACACACAAATTCTACATCACCTTACTGAATAAGGGTTAGACTTGATACATGCTATTGGGTAATGGGTATACGTGTGTGTGTGTGTGTGTGTGTGTGTGTGTGTGTGTGTGTGTGTGTGTGTCTTCCAATCTCTAACCTTAACTTTTTCACCTCTACCATTGCCTGGTTTGCTAGTTACCTCACAGATAGACTACAGTCAATAAAATGGGCCTATGCTCTCTCCCCTCCTCTCCCTGTCAAAATGGGTATTCCCCAAAGATCTATTCTTGGTCCACTACTCTTCAATATCTTTACTAATCTACTCTGTACCTCCTGCCCTCAGTCATCCCTCATCCAATTGTAGCGTCTTTCGGCTTTTCCCGGTTAGGGGTCGCCACAGCGGAACTCCGGTCCGCTAATGATCGGTAGTTGATTTTTATGTGCCGAGTTACCAGCCCTGACCCACAACCTTCAACGAAGGTACGCCCATTCATGCATGTCTCCATGCAGAAGACGCTCTGAGAATCGAACCGGACAGCGCCTTACTGTGAGGCGACAACACTACCGCACCACCACCGCTGGTTCCCTCATCCAATATGGAGATAATTCTACAGTCATCACCATTGCAGACACCCTCACTGACTTAAATCTGTTACTTAGAAACCCTTCAGCTCTCCTGAAACCTGGCTGTCTAACAACCAGCTAATTCTGAATACTAAAAAAAACAAACTCTTAACTTTTCTTTCCAAAAATCGACTTTTGCTATCCATTCTCTTAATAGAACACCTATCACAGTTGAACCCAACACAAAACTTCTAGGGATCATGATAGATGACCAACTGAAATTTGATTTGCGTGTTAATTGTATTAAGAAAACTCATCAAAAACTCGGCCTCTTAGAAATAAAAAGTTCCTATCCAACAAAGCTAAACTCTCCCTGTCTTATGCCTGACTCCTACCATGTCTACTGTATAGCTCTCAGATCATCACCAACCTTCAAACATCTCTCCAAACTCAGCTAGAAACTACTTATAACAAAGTCGCCATATTTGTCATGAGTCAAAGCTATAGATCTCATCACTGTCTCTCTTTAAACATTTAACCTGGCTAGAATTACCTCGCCAGTTTCTCCTCCCACAGCTTCAGATTATCAATTCTATCTTGTACCAGCCATCTTTCTGTCTGAACTTGTCTCTTGTTATCTCCTTCTACATTGCTTCTAGGACTCTCTGAAGCTGAGTCCAAGACCGACTACAAACCTATAAACCCAAGAGCAAAATTGGTCAAAACCTCTACAGCTATTTCCCTACTATTTCTTGGAACAAACTCACATTGAAAATTAGATCACTTAAACAACTCAGAGTTTACATCAGCCACCAAAGACTACTTAAGAAGTTGCTGGTCACTGTACTCACCCTTCATAACCTGTCTTCCTCCCGTATGTAGATCACTGTCTGCCCTCATTGCTCTTGCTTCAGGTATGTGTTAGCGCTCTCAGTCATTTTATCCAGGTAATTACCTGTCACTCAATCCTAAAAATATTTCTACTGACATACTACCTGTATGATCTTCACTAACTGTAACTACCTTGGCTCTACTTACAAACGTTGCATTCTGTTTCTGCACAAATCTTAAGTTAACTGTCAACTCTAACAGTGTAAATAAGTTTTATGCTTTTATTGTTCCAACTAGAAAATGCTAATGCTTTGTTTATAATTACTGTTTTCATTTAAAATTTTATTGTAATTTGTGGAGCATTTCTTCCTGGGCCTCCGCTGAAAAAGGGCGATCAGCGCAGCTGGGCAAACCCGGTCAACAAATGTGAGATAAATAAATAAATAAATAAATCCATTTTATATATATAAATATATATGTATATATGCACATCTCCTTGTTATACATAAACCAAAAAAAATAAAAAATCACAGGACACTACCTTTACTCGAATGCAGTAGCAATAACCTGAAACTTACAACCAACAATAATCAGGTCATCACCTAACCTCCACATTTTCAAAATGTCTTTAAAACATTCCTAGCTAATTCCTGGATCTGCTCATACTCCATACCAAGCTAGTCCCATCCTGCAATCTATTTTTCTCTTTCACTCCACCTTTATCTTCAGACCACAGTTTTAGCTCTCATACCACTTTATTGCAGCCGTGCTCTCCTTTCACCTCCTACAAGTATAATCTTTTTCATTTTTCTTACTTAATGTCCCTCTCCCCTACCTTACTTAAAGTTGCCGCCTGTCCCATTATCAGCAGGACACTCATGGGTTGAGCTGCCTCATGTAGTTGCCTGCTGTGCAGAGTAGTGTGACTTGAAAAGTCCTGCTTTTCAATTGCACCTAAGCATCCAAGTGCTCCTGGTTATGCGGAACACTTCGCATTTAATGACGAGCGAAGCCACTGTTCCGCATTGAACAGCTGTGGCTCCACTACAAGAATTCTGATTGGTTTGTGTACCGCAGTTACTGCCTATTGGCATTGCAGTATACAAACCAATGCCTAGCTCTGCTGCCCTTCCACATTGCACAGTGTTGGCTGTGCTCCGCAGTTTTTGATTGTCTCATAGATTGCATTTACAGGCAAATGTGAACGCGGTCTATGAGCTAATCAAGCAAAGAGTCTCAGGAGGAAAGGAGCCAATGAGAGCTCCCCAATACAAGCCAGTCACATTCCGGGAAGCCTTTTTGCACCAAAATAATGGCTTGAAAAAGGCTTCCAGGAATCTGGGATTTTACTTTTTAGGTCCACAGCAACTTGGAAAGAAGACCAGAAAGAAGGAAGGAGTGGCTGTGGATTGAAGACATCTGGAGTCGAGACTTGGGAGCTAGCCTGCCAGGAAAGGAGTCAGTGTGCTGTGTTGGAACTTGGAAGTGGTCGAAGGCTGACTTTTTATTTTGCTGCCGCCTGCTGCTGGACAACCGGGATCATCATAGTTTGTGCCATGGTGGATTATTTGTGCTGGAGTCTTTGGTTAATTGCATTGTATTGAGCTGGTGCGATGTACCTAGGCAGAGGTTAGTGTTTTAGCTGCAATGGCTGCAAGTATTTCCCTTGAGAACTGGTATGCTAGCACATATCCTGTTATTCTAGCAACTTTCGAAGTTTATAAGAGCAATATTTAGTGTCTGTATTTTTGTGCTGCTTGTCCCTAGTTTGTCTCTGAAGTCTGACAGAAATTGAGCAGTTGTATGCCAACACAGATGCTGTCATAAATTTAGAAAGTTGCTAGAATAACAGGAATATTTAACGTTTCTCTATTTTTGTACTGCTTGTCTCCTGGGTGCTTTAAATCATGCAGCAATTGACTGCTGTTCATGAATGGGGTTGGGATTGGGGCAGTAAGAGTCCTACAAAGATTGTAGCTGTAGAGTGCTTTGTTTTTAGTGCTTCTACAGCCGCTAAAGAAAAAGACAAATATTTTTTTTCTTTTGTAACAGCATATCCAGCCTGTCATCCATTCATCCATCCAGCCAGCAATCCAGCCATCCAGCCATCCAGCCATCCAACAATTAATCCATCCGTCCAGCCATTCATCCATCCAGCTGGTACTCCCACCAACCAGCTAGCCACTTCAGCAGCCAGCCAGCCGCTAGCCACTCCAGCAGCCAGCCAGCTGTTGTACCCATAACAGCATCTCCTTCACCACTCCTTTGGTGATGTCATGGTAGAGGATGTGGCCAGTGTTATATTGACCACACTTCCATGTCCCACGTTACTACAATCTCCTGTTCCACTGCTGAAAATCTAACTAACTTCGATGTTAAGAAATGATATACCCTTCCAAATATGGAATGGTAATTTGTAAATTTCTCTTTTTTTCTCTCTGCTAACTTTATATGCATATTTTCTCTCTTCTTGTCAACATGTATTCCTTTCTACTAACCAGTCTTCACTCACTCTCTCATCTCTAACTCTCTATCAACTTATTAAACCTTGTCTGTCTCTCTGTCTGCTCTGAATTCATGTGTTTTCCCTACTTTTCTCACCTTTGCTTCCAGCTGTTTCTTTTCACCTTTTTAATTTAAACAAATTAAGCTTAATTCTCCACTACACTAGCTTAGTATTTCTTAACTTACACTATAGTATATTGTGTTATGCTACAAACAGCATTTGCAACTCTGTTATTTTATATTGTACTGTATCACTTTTCATAGTCAAAGCATTAGTAGAGGGGGGGGGGGGACTTGCGTTTTGATGTGCATTCCATTCTGTCCCATAATTTAAGTGTATAATATGTGTTTTTCCCAGTTTTCAGCATGCTTTTAATATGCCTTAATCTCATTAGTTATTGCAACAATATTGTATAGCGCTGTCACCTCTGACTTCTGGGTCACAGTATTTAAAACTAATTTAGTGAATGCAGTGTTTTCTGTTATGACTCCGTATTTAAAATACAAAATTTTTGCAATGTATCTAATTGATATGACATCCTGAACTTATCAAATGTGGGCTAAATGTGTTGCTTGAACAGTTACATGTTTGCTTAAAAATGCCTTTATTTCTCAGTAGCAAATTTTTAGCATTTAATTATTTGCCTTAATGCACAGTAACAACATAAATATAGAAACCAAACTAATTACATTGTGATCCCATTAGTTTCTTATATAGATATCATATATAGTCTCAGAGATTTTTGAAATTAGGAAAAAGAAAGATATTCCAACAATTGTTAAACATTGTTGCATGAGCACTGTCCTTATAACAGTACCCCCTCCAAAAAAAAAAAAGTAAAGAAATAGGAACATGTCTCCTAGTCATATCTTCAAAGATCTGAAAATAATAGGAATAAAATGTAATAATAATAGTAAAAAAAAATAATGAGCACACATCTCAACCGTAACTATTGTAATTTACTTAAACCAATTTGGGGTCCTTATCTAATATACAAAAGTCAGTCTGGCCTAAAGGGGGCAGATGTTTGGCCAATGCCCATTAAAATGCCTCCATTACTCTTGCCTGTAGTTTAGATGTGATAGAACAAGACAGAATTGAATGCATATATAGTCAGCATCACCCGATGCACAGCTCCAGCAAAGAGCATCCCTCCCCCTGCTCCACATTTATAGAATCAGTGGGGTAGCATACAATAACTGATTTCAACAATTGGCTAAGTTTCTGGTGTCATTCTAAGGGGATCCAGTATCTCTCTGCCTGAGATGACATGATTGACAGACCTTGATGTTTTGCCAGAGATGACCTGCATCTGTCACCCCTGGGTTTCCGGATACTGGCCAAGGCTCTTGCCACCCCATATAGTGCCTCTTTTATGCAGTGTTCCAAAGACCAAGTTAATCACCGTAACAGTTACAAACAAATGCAATCTGAGGCTCATGCTGCTCAATGCTAGAAGTCTAAATCTCAAAATGTACTCGCTCGAAGCACTCCTTAAAATGGAGAACATCGACATTTGTGCTGTAACAGAGACCTGGTCCTAGGCAGCAGAAAGCACCCCTGCACTTCCAGGCTATAAATCATTCCACACCGTTCGGCCCCAGAACTTGGACCAAAACTCCGAAGGTGGTGGTGTTTCCATATTCATAAAGGATGCGCACAACTCCAGACTGGTAGCCCAACATAATGCATCAGAGATACTTCAGGTGCAGCTAACACTGGGTAAAACAGCAATTCAGGTCATAGCCTGCTATAGGTCCCAAACCATGCCCCAAGACTTACACTCCATGTTCCTAAGCACCGTGGAGAATATTAGGGTCCAACCTAACTTTCTTATACTGGGCGACTTCAACTACCCCACCATTAACTGGGAAAACTACTCGTATACCAATACACTTGCCCAGCATTTCTTGGAATTCATTAATTCCAATGCACTGGACCAGCTCGTTCTTACCCCCACTAGAGGTAGCAACATCCTTGACCTGGTCAGTACTAACATGGGCGACCGTTGCTCAACTCCTCTCTGGTTAGATCTGACCACAAACTAATCACCTTGGAAATCCACATCCCTTCAACCCCCCCCCCCCCCTGCAAAGGTAACCACCATGAAAAACTTCTCCAAAGCTAACTTTGGGCTCCTAAAAACAAAGGTGGCTAACTTCATGGCACCCATGCAAATAGAGAATAGTTACATGACCACTGAATCATACACCAATGCACTGTACAAACACGTACACAAATGCATGGATCTCACCATACCCAATAGAACCAAGACGCTCTTCTCCAAAAAAAGGAAGCCAATCTGGTGGTCCCCTGCCATAAAAAAAAACTCTACAACAGAAGCAGGAAACTGATGCAGAATAAGGTGAAGTCCCAAGACTGGAAAAACTCCCTTATCAGCCTCAGCAAAAAGTTGAGCTCTCTCAACAAATCCTCTAAAGCTAGCTATGAAGACAGAATTGCAGCAGATAGTAAAGACAACCACAAGACCTTCTATAGTTATGTAAAAAATCTCCATGGCAATACCCGGATTTGCTCTGAGCTACTTCACAATGGTACCTCCTATACCGAGCCAACAGATATTGCCAATATACAGGCCAACAGATTCAGTGCCAACTTTACCCCTCTCCCTCCCTCCCCAAAGGACCAGTCATAATACCAGTAGATTTGCTAGGCACCCAGTATTACTGCTGCACAGGTTAAAACAGCACTGTCCAAGGCCAAGAATACAGCTTCTATGGGACCTGACAATATCCCTGGCTGTGTTCTACATGAACTACAGAGTGAACTGGCACCTTATCTGTGTGCTCTGTTCAGTCACAGCCTCACCTCAGGCTTTGTCTCTACCGAATGGCACACTGCTACAGTCATCCCTCTCCACAAAGGAGGAGTGACTACAGACCCTGGGAACTATTGCCCCATTAGCCTGATAAGTCTAATATGCAAATCTATGGAACGCATCATCATGGACCTAATAAACAAGGATATAGGGAATTTCCAGACTCTGGATCCTACACAGTTTGGTTTTGTGAAGTGTAGATCATGCTGGTCAACGTGGTCATCTTCTTTAAGTCAATCACCAGAGCTGTGGATGAAAGCAAGGTGGTTCATACAGCCTACCTTGATCTGGCCAAGCCCTTTGATACCATTCCCCACTCAGAAATCATAGAAAAACTCACTAAGCTAGGCAGCAACCCCTATATCACTAGGTGGGTTGCAAACTGGCTCACAGAAACCACAGTGTGGAAGTAGCTGACTCCAAGTCAGACTGCCGAACAGTCATGAGTGGAGTCCCACAGGGTTCGGTCCTGGGGCCTCTCCTGTTTGGCATCTACTTCTCTGAAGTCCAGGCCAACATGAAGTGGCTCTGGCTGACAAAGTTCCCAGATGATTGCAAGTTAGGAGCTATTATTAACTCCCCAAGTGATGTTGACATCCTACAAAAAGCCCTCACTGAGACCAATGACTGGTGTCAGAACCATGGCCTTAAGCTGAATGCCAAAAAATGTGTCGTCATCCCCCTTGGGAAAAAAACAGTTCCCTTGAATTACCACATCTATGGTAGTCCACTGAACACACAAGGCATTATAAGAGATCTGAGAACACAGATTGACAACAACCTCTCTTTTGACCACCACATTGTCACTGTGGTCAGAAAGTCCTTCTATGTGGCACATCTCATTACTAAGGGTTTTGCATCCAGGAAGAAGGAGGTACTTGTCTCGCTCTACTCTTCCCTTATTAGGCCAATCTTTGAGTACAATGCCCCCTTTGGCATGTACCTCACTAGACACCAGCAACAACTGGAGAGGCTGCAAAAGTACCTCACAAAGAGGATCCTAGGCCTTAAACACTTGTCCTATATGAACAGACTCAAAAAACTCCAACTATTCTCTGTCTCATATCGCCTACTTAGAGGAGATCTCTGCTTGACTTACAAAAGCCATGTCTGACCCAGCTCTGTTAGAAATGCTACATCTAAAGAAATCCCAATCCCTCAGCACCACACGCTCCAGAGACCTCAACCTCATTACCACAATCAACAGAACATGTTGGAGGGACAGGTTCATAACCCAGGGACTGCCCATGCTACAGAATAGACTTCCCATACATGTCAAGCAGAGCACCTCACTGGCCCTGTTCAAGAGAAATCTTGATGAGTGGATGGGAAATAGAAAATTCACCCCGGGGATCACTCCAGTGGCTCAACTTGACAGAGGCACTATGAACTAAGGTCAGGTGGCATGATGCCAGTGTAATCCTATGGGCTAGGCTTATAAAGGCTCCAGGGCCATTAGCCTAGTACACACCTAAGGAACTGTATCATCTTAAAGTGAATAAAAGCTAAGACTGGGGTAGGCCAGAAAATTGTCTGATTTTCATTACACTGCTCCTCAGAAAGTTATATACTCGCCATCATAATCCCCCATTTAGTTTTCAGATGGTTAAAAGTACATCCAAATGTCTCTAGTAGAACTCCGTACCAATAGGTAGTTAATCCTCTTGGGAGGCTTTATTTCTTTGTAGGACTTCATCAACACCAAGATGTCCCATTTGTTATGTTACCTATACATTCCTTGCACTTATTGCCAGCCAATGGACATAATCTTAGGTATTTTCACAACTTAAAACCTCTGTTAAGCTCCCAACACAGTACTGGAATTATAAGAAAGTTCTGTGTGCTTCAGCTAATAGATCCCTCCAAAATAAAAATCACCCTGTTAACCTTGAATACCAATATAATGGTTGGGTGGGGTTAAAAAATAGAGGATAATGTCCATATTATCTTCCATATCAATAAACCAGCTGGAGGGAAGTCTGTGCTGCTGAATTTCGTCCACAACCTGTCCTCCAGTCCTGTTGGATCCCGTACCTTGTTCCTGTCCTAGCAGGGAGCAAGTTTCCTCATATAGTATATTACATCAGATTTTGGCAAAACCCAAATAAGCCTGGACAGGAACCTAGCCCATCAAAATGTGGCTAATTGTACCACCTTAATATAGGGCAAATAGTCTGGCAGACCTAACCTCCCTTTTTTGGTGGACGCAAACAACTTCTTCCATGATATTCTAGAATGGCGGCTATTCCATAAGAAGTAAGTTACCATCTTTGGCAACTTAGCTGGGTAGAGTGAGTAGGTTATCAGTGGTAAATGCCTTACCAAACATACACATTTTGGTAGACAGCACATCTTAACCATAGCTACCTTGGTCATAAAAGGGAAATTATGGTCAGACCATTTTTGTAATTATACTTGCACTTCTTCTGTAAAGGGGAGCATATTCAGCTTCACTAATTGCTGTAAGTCATAGGGCCAGATTCAGTAAAGCCTACACTAAGTGTACACAATATGCATTCAGGAACTTTCTTTTTACATTTTTTATGCTTTCTAGTCACTCTGAAAGATTACACTAAGTGCACATATAGCATACACTTTGTGGTAACCATTATGAATCCCTGTCAGTATTTAAAGTTGCAGGAATATCAGCAGGAAAACTAAAATTAGGAGGAAGAAGGTGTGAGTTATGCCTGTGTTGTGTGTTCACTCAGAGCACACTTAGCGTAGGCGTTATTGAATCCCAGAGATAATGTAAATGAACACCCATATTATATGTCACTGAGCAGGTAGTGGAGAGTTCTGCCTGCTGGCCACCTATCTAGTTATTTCCAGCTTTTCTTAGTCAGGGAGTATAGGGCCAACTACCTTTAGTTTACCCTCAATCATGAAATGTCTCCAAGTTGCCTAAGCTCTATAGCCTTTGGAATAGTACTGGAGATATTATGCAACCACAGTACCCCCTTATCAGCAAATCAAGACAAGGTTATACATTGAAAATGGCTTTGTCTCAGTAAGCATACCAGTGACTCAATAGTAAGAGTAAACAGCAAGGACAACAGTGGGCATTCCTGTTTTGTTCCTCTTTACAACAAAGTAGGTTAGCTAAGGCTATCTGTTTGGCCATTTGAGGGGTTCTTGTCACAACAACTTACAAGACATTATTCTTTTAGATCATAAGCCTGAAGTACATCCCATAAAAATGCCCAATGTAATAAGTCAAATGCTTTCTGGAGATTAAAAAACACCGCAAGCTCAGAGGCGATCTATGTCTGGCGTATAAAGCCATGTCCAAACCAGAATTAATGGACATGCTCCACCTCAGGAAATCCAAATCCCTTAGAGCTACATGCTCCAGGGACTTAAACCTCAGCACAGAAATAAATAGGACATGCTGGAGGGACAGATTCATATCCCAGAGGCTCCCTTCACTCTGGAACAAAATCCCAATCCATGTTAGGCAGAGCCCCTCAATGACCCTCTTCAAGAGAAATCTTGACGAGTGGATGGGAGATCATAGGTTTACCCCTGGGATCTCTTCTGTGTCCCTACTAGACAGTGGCACAGTAAACTAACCTTAAAAGGGCTATCTTCTGTGACCTACTATACAGAGGCACAGTCAACTAACCTAAAAGGGTGGCGAAAGCCAAACACACTCTGGCTAGGCATATAAATGCCCTAGGGCAGATAGCCTAGTATCAACTTATGAACCTATGAATGTTGTCTGAGCCAAATGTACCTTATATTAACCGTTACCTCCCCTTCTCAAAACCCTGATGCATAGGGTATACCAGGGCAGGAAGTAATTTCATCAGTCAGGCAGCCAGTCTCTGCATAAATCTTATTTTCAGGTTGCAAAACTAAAATCAGGGTGTAGGTTCTGTGGTTTTGAGTCTACTTTGGCAGACTTTGGTAACAAGATTATCGTTGTCAGCCTGGATGTCTGAAGCACACAACCCCTCAGTTTTCTCTCTCTCTCTCTAAATAGCTCCAACAGAGATATAACACCTCTTTAAAGCATTTATAAAATTCCACCAGCAGGCCATCCAGTCCAGGTTCTGTCCCACTAGGAAAACCCTCATTTCCTCTACCAGGATAGGTCAGTTTACCTCTTGCCATTTTCGTATGCCAACCTAGAGCAAATTTATATGACACAAGAAGGCATCTCAGAGCTCAGGGCCCTGATCACTTCTCTTTCTGTATAGCTTGGCAAAATTATTTTAATACAGTCATTAATGCCTTGCACATGAAAATGCAAATGCATTACCCCGTTTTTCATAATTTTTGCAAGTAATTGGTATCACTCTTCTCCTTTCAACCAATTTATTACCTAAAAGCTTTGGAGACCCAATACCCTTTGCCCAGTAGTAAAGTTTTTTTTTCAGTAGTAAAGTTTGTCATCTTTCCCATTTAAGATTAACATTGTTAATAGGCAAATACTAGACATTCAATCTGCAGAGTATTACACACCTAGTCAATAACCACACTATGACCAGAAGTGAGACTCAAACCTTATACCTTCTGTTTGTGAGGTAAACATCTTAACCATTATGCCTGGTTAAACCGTATACCCTTGCATTCCTTCTTAAGCTGCTCAATCTGACCCCTTAGCCAAATCCCTACCCTCTTATACCACTCCTCCAACCCCCCAATCTTCGCCTTCAGTTGTTTAGCCTTGTCTGAGTGTAGGGCCCTCCGTCTCTTTCTAAGCCCTGCCAACTGCATCTTGATTAAATCCATGAAATTCTCCCAGATCTGAAAGGTATCGTCATACCATTATTTCCTCTGCCAGTAACTCTGTAGGGAGCACAGCACTAGCATATCGGTCCTCCAGGTCATATGTGAGTTGCCAACATCCAATCCTGTAATGCTAGATTACACAGCTGTGATCTGACAGGGCAGATGTGCCATGATTCATGTCTACTCATCCAGTTTATGTGAGCTTACCGGCCCATAGTTCAACCAGGAGATAGTATCCGACTGTTGTGTAATAAAAGTAAAATCGTTGAAGCACAGGTGCAAGGCTCTTCACATAATCAGTAATTGAAAGTCCTATATAAAATTCTGAAAGCAGTTTGAAGTCTTAACCATCATAAACCACCTCTGTGATAACCTACTCATGCCTTGGTCTAATAGCACATTTAAATCTACCCCCCAAAAACTATGGTGTCCCTCACCTCCATGTACAGTAGTCCTGATGAGAACTGATTCACTCCTTGTGGATTGTATTTGTTGAGACTATAGAAGTAGCCAAGAATAATCAGTCCGCTCCCAAAGTTTGTGCATGCTTCTTGTTTAATGGCAATTGACAATCCCAGAACATTCCCAGGAGATTCCTGAAACCCCTCCAGACCAATATTGTCTAGTTAAGGGACCCCCATAGGTTGCTTAAATGGCTTTGGGTATAATAGTAATCTAAGCATTCTTCAAAACAATGGATGACTTCTCCACTGTGAGAGGTAAATAGTCTGTATTAAAAATTGAAAACTAAAGACTAAATCATGTCAAACAATAGTCAGGGAGTGGGAACAGACTCACCTGGTCTACAGCTACCACATGACCTGCATCCTCGGACCAACCAGAAGATAATGATTAAAGAACAGCCATGCCCCATATAAGTTGTCAAGCATTAACTGGAAACTTGAACCCTCTCCCAGTAAATGGAAGAAAAATAGTGGACCAATGCAAGCTATCAAAATGGTAGGCATTTACCCTCAGTTGTACAGGCAAAGTATAACAGAGTTAACAATAGAGCAACGCAATACTAATATCTGAAATATGAAAAACAAAATCACCACAGGGCAGATCCCTGCCATGTGTGTCCAAGCCCACTGCAGCGTTAAAAACTATTGTTAAGCTATTGGAGAGGATAAAGAAGACTGCATACATCTAGCACAGTAACTTTCAGGGAGTGAGCTCCCATTTGTCACTGCCTCAGCATGCTGGGCTGCATGTTTATCACCTGATTTCTGCAGTTGATCCAGTCCTGCCAAACTGGGATCAGGAGTAGCAAATCCATCACTCATCGCTTCCTCTTCCATAACCTCAGTCAGTGGGACAAGTCTGTCACCTGTTGTCACCAGCACTTCAATGAGAGACTATCTTGATGAACTTTTATGCCTCTGATACAAGAGGTTTGGGAGGTCACTCATTGGAAGTTCTAGCTTTGCTGGAGTTTTCATTTTGTTTTTATTGACTGTTTTTTAAGTGACCTTCTCACTCATTGTTTTAGTTTGCTGTTTGGGATATTTTTGCAGTGACCCTAATGATAATGGACATCAGCTGGGTATAACAGCCGTGTGTTTTGAATGCGTAGTCAAACACCCTGTTTGTGCTGTGCTGATGAGGTCATAACAAAGCCGAAATATGCATATCCACTGCTAGTGGGGTTTTGATTTATTGGCCTGAAATTGTCCATTAAAAAGATGAAACAAGTCATGGGCATTCAGAATCGCCAATTAGCTGAAACACCTGATGTTCTTAAGGATCATTTGCATATATCCCATGTGCCTCTGATACAAGAGGTTTGGGAGGTCACTCATTGGAAGTTCTAGCTTTGCTTGAGTTTTCATTTTGTTTTTACTAATTCTTACATCTTCAAAACTAACATCTTTATCACTGTATTGGCAACTTTTCACATGGCAATTTATACATAGAACATACTAAACACCACACAAATTAGAACTAATATATAATAAAGAAAATATATGTTGGAGGTGTAAATCACAATCAATAGCCAATTTGCAACACATGTTCTATGAATGCCATTTACTTAAACAATATTTGGAAAGTATTAACTATTTGTTACAGGCACTGTTCACTGATAATTTCCAGCTTACAAAATCTCTAATTTTGTTGAATACACCTGTGCCATCTTGTGTTCCAAGGCAAAAATGGATTCCTATTAGATCGTTGAAGATGCATAATTTTGAATGCGTCTTCGCTGGACTTTAAATAACAAAAACTGAAAACAGTGAAGGGGCATATGAGCGATTTCTTTCCCTGGGAAAGAAATCACTTGCCCGCCTCAGGTAATTTGCTGTTTTGTAAATTGTAGTGTGCTCTTGGAGTTGGTATACTTAGTTAGTTAGGGGGGAGTGTAGGTGGTGAAGCCCCTCATTTTGTTTTGTGTGTAGTGATTTTTTTTTTTTTGGGACAAGTGATTTCTTTCCCAGGGAAAGAAATCTCTGATACGTAGTTTCCTGTTTCCAGCTTTCATTTTTATGGATTTGATAAAGACGCATTCGAATTACTGCATCTTCGACGTTGTGATATAGACGCAGCAAAATATGTAATTTTGTGGACTCTCCTTGCTATTGTAAGGAAAAATATTACACAGAACTGGAAAGCTGTAACTCCTCTCAATTTTAAACATTTCAAGAACATGGTTTTATTAGTGTCGCAGTTGGAATTGAAAACAATGAAAGAGAGAACAGAACGACCTACTACCTTAAGCATTGCCTGGCAGAAAGTAAATCAAGTGCTGGAAACAGAAGATTGTAATAAATTATAATCTTATTCAGTTATGCATTCAAGAAAACAAAGTTGTTCAGGTATAGACATCCTATGTAAATAGTTGGTTTTGTAATGTTTGATTTTGGAACTTTCTCCACTTTAAACTTTGACTATGTAAATATTTCTTTAATATACATTCTGTGTATATATTTATGTTTCTGAAAAATCAATAAATATGTATTCAGTAAAAAAAAAAAGACCCTATCCAAGGCAAAAGAACACAGCTTCCATGGGACCTGATAGTATTCCAGGCTGTATTCACCGCCATCTCTAGCAAGATCTAGCATGAGCACCCTATTCAACCACAGCCTAAGTACAGGCTTCATTCCAGCAGAGTGGAGAACTGCCGTTGTCGTCCCCTTGCACAAAGGTGGTGCCACTACTGACCCTGGAAACTATTGCCCATTAGCTTGACAAGTCTGATCTGTAAAGCCATGGAATGGATTATTATGGACCTCATAAACAAGTACATAGGCAATCTGTAAGGACTTGACCTGACCCAGTTCGGATTCGTCAGGGGCAGATCTTGCCTATTGAACCTGGTTGACATTTTTGAGACTGTCACCAAAGTTCTGGATGAGGGAAAATTAGTACGTACAGCTTACCTTGACTTGGCCAAAGCCTTTGACACAATCCCTGTCTCATCAGGTGGTTGGCCAACTAGCTCACTAATAGGAAGGTCAAAATGGGCTCCTCCATCTCCGAAAGAAGACCTGTCACTAGTGGTGTTCCCCAGGGATCTGTCCTTGGTCCCCTACTGTTTGCCATCTACTTCTCAGAGGTCCAGGCAAAGACAAAAGGCCTATGGCTGACCAAGTTTGTGGACGACTGTAATTTGGGTGCTGTCATTGAATTCCCAAATGATGCTAACATACTACAAGAGGGTCTCACAACAACAAATGACTGGTTCCAAAGTCATGGCCTTAAGTTAAACACAAAAAATGTACTATCATACCATTCAGCAAAAACACAGCCTCTACTGATTACCACATCAACGGCCCCGCCAAAGCACACAACCTGTGGTAAGAAACCTGGGTACACAGGTTGACAACAATTTCACATTCGACCATCATGTGTCGGCAGTAGTCAGAAAAGCCTTTTGCTTAGTTTGTCTGATAAGCAAAGGGAGTGCATCTAGAAAAAAGGAGGTAATTACCTCTCTGTACTCCTCCCCCACTCATTAGGCCAATAAGTGAGTACAACACCCCATTTGGTATGTACCTCTCCAAACACCTGCATCATCTGGAAAGGCCACAGAAATACCTCACAAAGAGAATCCATGGCCTCCAACACCTGTCCTATGTGTACAGGCTCAAGTCACAGTCACTCAACTTGGTGTCATACAGATTGCTTAGAGGTGATCAGTGTCTTGCCTGCAAGGCAATCTCAAACCCTGCCCTACTAGAGATGCTCCCTAAGTCTAACTCCTCGCGTATTACCCACTCAAAAGGTCTAAAGCTAATATGTGACATTAACAAAACCTGCTAGAGACAAGTTTGTTTCCGAGAGGCTGCCCCGTCTCTAGAATAGACTTCCCATACATGTGAAAACATAGTACGTCACTGACCCTCTTCAGTCACAACCTTGACAAGTGGATGGGAAACCACAAATTTAGCTCGGGGTTCCACATGTGTCCCTCATTGGCAGGGGCAACAGGAGCTTAAATGAGGTTTATTTTTTGGGGATAAACTTTTGGCTAGGCTTGTAAAGGCCCCAGGACCATAAGCCTAGTAACCTCCTGTGATTGTATGATATGCTGAATACTCATATATCTGTTCCATTCCTGGGGTCTAAAGGACTGGCTACAAGACTCATAGTTCCCTAATGATCCAAGAGTGACTTTCTTACAGCTATCACATACTATTTGATTTTCTGACTGCTTGTTTATATACTATATGATTCTGAACAAATCATTTAACCTTAGTACTTCTGGTCTATCTCTGAGAACCAACATCTAGAATTGGAGGGGGGGGGGGGTCACAGATGGTACCAAAAGCAACAGGCTTTTACAGCTTGATATTAGTTTAAAAGGAGATTGGGTGAGGTGTGGGTGCTGCAGGAAGATGAACACAACTTGTTTCTCGGTAGTATACGTTTCTCAGAAGTAAATGTAACAGGAAGGCTAATGCTGCCCTACAGTGTTAGAAGTATTTCATGTAGATATCCTGTGACATTTTTTTTTTGGTCTGGGGTAACTGCAAACATGAGCTTACTTATGCATTCCTTTTGTTATCTGGCTAAGCCCACTAGATATAATAACTGGCTGCAGGTCTGACCCAGGGACATTGGTTATATGACTTCCTTAAAGTCATAACAGATGTAAGGGATCAAACCCAGGACTGTAAGATATGGCTAAGATTATAAGCTGCTAATTAATTGTCTATGCTGTACTAACTGACATTTTCTGAGTTAGCGTGTAATTTGTACTTGCTGGATGAGTAATACTGTGTGTCAGTTAGTCCTAGTCACATTAGTCTGCACCTGTTTTATCACTTTCCATGTTACCTTTCCCACTGATTGTCCAGATCTTATGTTATGGCTGCCAGAAATGTCCCCTTTGCATGTTAATACTGTCAGCTGTGCCTTGTTCCCATGTTACTACTGCCAGTGACATGCTACACACATGCTTACACTGCTAGTCATTGTCCTGTTTCCATGTTACAAGTAAGTATGAGGGTTTTTTCTCATATTACTGCTAACAGTGATGTCAGATTCCCGTGTTACCACAGCCAGAATGCCCCTTTATTATGTTACCAGTGCCAGCCACATCATGTTCCCGTGTTACAAGTAAGTGTGCTGGACTTTTCTCATATTACTGCTAACACTTTTCTGATGTTACTACTATTAGTGATGCTGTGTTATAACGTTACTAATAACATTGATGCCGTGTTCCCAGGTCACCAGTGCCGGCTACACTTTTCTGATGTTACTACTATTAGTGATACTCTGTTCTAATGTTACTAATAACATTGATGCCATGTTCCCAGGTCACCAGTGCCGGCTACACTTTTCTGATGTTACTACTATTAGTGATACTCTGTTCTAATGTTACTAATAACATTGATGCCATGTTCCCAGGTCACCAGTGCCGGCTACACTTTTCTGATGTTACTACTATTAGTGATGCTCTGTTATAATGTTACTGATAACATTGATGCCGTGTTCCCAGGTTACCAGTGCAGCTACACTTTTCTGATGTTACTACTATTAGTGATACTCTGTTCTAATGTTACTAATAACATTGATGCCATGTTCCCAGGTCACCAGTGCCGGCTACACTTTTCTGATGTTACTACTATTAGTGATGCTCTGTTATAATGTTACTGATAACATTGATGCCGTGTTCCCAGGTTACCAGTGCAGCTACACTTTTCTGATGTTACTACTATTAGTGATACTCTGTTCTAATGTTACTAATAACATTGATGCCATGTTCCCAGGTCACCAGTGCCGGCAACACTTTTCTGATGTTACTACTATTAGTGATGCTCTGTTATAATGTTACTGATAACATTGATGCCGTGTTCCCAGGTTACCAGTGCAGCTACACTTTTCTGATGTTACTACTATTAGTGATGCTCTGTTCTAATGTTACTAATAACATTGATGCCATGTTCCCAGGTCACCAGTGCCGGCTACACTTTTCTGATGTTACTACTATTAGTGATGCTCTGTTATAATGTTACTGATAACATTGATGCCGTGTTCCCAGGTCACCAGTGCCGGCAACACTTTTCTGATGTTACTACTATTAGTGATACTCTGTTCTAATGTTACTAATAACATTGATGCCATGTTCCCAGGTCACCAGTGCCGGCTACACTTTTCTGATGTTACTACTATTAGTGATGCTCTGTTCTAATGTTACTGATAACATTGATGCCGTGTTCCCAGGTCACCAGTGCCAGCTACACTTTTCTGATGTTACTACTATTAGTGATACTCTGTTCTAATGTTACTAATAACATTGATGCCGTGTTCCCAGGTTACCAGTGACTGTGACATCCTGTTGCCATATTACCATAACCAGTGATGTTCTCCTTCCATATTACCAATAAATATGATTTCCTTTTTATTTATTGATAAATCATGTTAGTGATGCATTGCTGTGATGTTGGCCTTTTGGCATATTTGCATCAGCCAAATGCGGTGAATACATCCTGTGCTGTTCCTTTATACTGCAGAAATGCAGCTGTTCTATTGTTCTGCCTATCACTTTACAAGCATACATTCAGTATGAACCAAATCAAGTGCCAGGCTGTGCTCCAAAAGGTCATTAATTATGAAATAAACGTGGTTAATAATTAGAATGCCATGGGTTAAATCAATACTCATTTCAGCTTCTCTTACTGCACGTTAGTGAGTGACACTTTCTTTACAAAAAAAGTTCAATCCCTAGCCAGTAAGCTATCTCCCAATACCCCAAGTACCACCAGTCCCACACCAGATAATACAACCCTCTTCAAGTATGATCCAGTACCAACATCTTTTATTAAGTCCCTACTTAAGAAACTGAAACCCACCACCCTTTCAGTAGACTTACTACCTGCAGAATATCTCCAAAAAGCCACTAATGAAATAGCATACCCCATATCAATTTTAATCAATAGAACTATCCACGAAGCTTATATCCCCTACATCTGGAAAATCTCCCACATTGTTCCTCTTCATAAAGGGGGAAATTCCACTGAACTTTCAAATTATAGGCCTATAGCCATTCTGTCTCCCTTGGCTAAAATAATGGAAAAATGTATCCACAAGCAATTTCTTGCCTATCTGAATCAAAATACTCTCCTATTCCCTTGCCAGCATGGATTTAGACCTTGCCATAGTACAACATCAGCCCTTCTCTCCTTCTCTCATACATTAAATCAAAACCGTAATGACAACAAGCTCTCCTCAGCCCTCTTCCTTGACCTATGCAAGGCATTTGATGTAGTAAACCACCAGCTACTCTCAGACACATTAAAATCACTCTCCATAGACAACCTAGCAATTAGCTTGTTTCATTCTTACCTAAGTGACAGACAGCAAGGTGTACTATGGAAGGATAACCTATCATCCCTTTTACCAGTCACCCTTGGAGTCCCACAGGAATCTATATTAGGTCCCCTAATATTCTCCATATTCATTAATGACATGTACAAAGTCATCCCAGATGCAACTTGTATTCGGTATGCGGATGACTCCATCCTAATCTGCTCTGCCACCTCCCCTCACATATTTACAATCCTTGTCCCAAATCACTTTCAACAAGGTAGAGAACTGGCTCACTGGTCGCCAACTACTATTAAACCCAAATAAAACCAAACTATTACTCTTCTCCCCCCACTCGCTAGGTCCCATCACCACCTCTCACCATAATATCTAACAATGGTACCATAATTTCCCCAGAACCTAGTACTAAACTACTGGGAGTATTCATCGACAACAACCTTAAGTTTGATGCTCACATAGACAAAACTATTAAAACAGCTAATAAAAAACTAAGCTCTTTATACAGGATTAAACAATTCCTAACCCCATCTGCTAAAACTGTTATATATAAGCAAGTTTACACTAGGTTGCTTATCTCTTTTTACAAGAGACGCTTTCTTTTACAGAGACTAGAAAACGGTTTCTCTATAGGAGTAAGTACTTTTACATCTTTATTCCGCAGTTGCTGGGTTGTCGTTTCATATAGTTTGCGGTGGACAACAGTTGTATGTTGTCACGAAGCCGACAAGTCTCTCTTTTTTACTTATGGACATGTTCTAAAGATGGACAGTTTGTTTTTGATTGTTTACTTAATTTATATGGTGTGTTAACCACAATTTTCTTCTTGTATTGGCATTGACCACACTGTACATTAGTTCAGCATGTTTTTTCCTATCGTATAAGCTGAACGTTAACAATAGAGGTCGGTTATTTTGTTTTCACAGGAATTATCTAACTATATGGGCTGTTGAATTTATTTTATATGATTTATGAACTTATGTTAATATTTATGTTAAGAGGTTAAGTTTTTTAGTTTTCAAAAGCCAAAAAGTATTTCACATCATGATATAGGACTAGGGCTTCTTTGTAGAGTTTAAACAATTGTATTGAGAAACACATAATGACTTCTTAGTGCCTTACGAAGTGATGGTTATTTTTGAGGTAAATACTAATTGATGTGCAAATAACTTAACATTGTTCACACATCTTTTAATAAGCATTTTATTTATGTATTTTTATTAGTTGTGATAGATTTATTAATCGCATTTTTAATACAAAACTAGTACTAATCACAGGTTACTAGTTGAAGGTTTTTTCAAACTGAGAACAGTTATATTAGTTTAGGGTTTACAAGTTGAGCAGTATTTACTAGTTTAACCTGAACATTTACATTGTGTTTTGGTTTTATACATTATAAGAGTAGTGATTTTTGTACTAGTACCTTTGCAACCAGAGTAAAGTAACTATACATATATTAATTACATTGGTGTTGTGTTACATTAGTGGAACTATTTTGGGTTCCAGAAAAGTTGAAACTGATCAAATATCAAAGGTTCAATTTACTATATTCACTTTTTTCTCCACAAGGGGGGATTTGAAATACAATATTAGGATTTGGTGCCAAACTGTTTTGGTTACATGGTTAAAGGATTTTACCGCATTTACTTAAGCAGTATACTGAGTTAATTAAACACGAGGTTGTCCTAATATACTTTAAACACGTAGCTGACCCATTATTTTAAAGTCAGTTACAGCATTTGTACACCATCATAACCATGGAACAACTTATGATCCAATATCTAGATAAATTATTTCTTTGTTGCAAGGAAACAAAGATAAAGAAAAAGAAAAAGACAAGGAATATAGTATTACTAGTTCGCAAGCTGATTTATTTACACTACACACTCCACCGGGTACTAGCAGGGACAGAAATTACAACACAAGTTTACCAAGAGTTGATGATAACAATACTAATAGTGACAGAATGGGAGATGTCAACAGAATGAGTAGAACAGGGACAGCATTATTTGATATGGAAGATTTTTTAATACCACCCGTTTTGGGTGATTCCCTAGAGAGGACACAGGATTCTGATCATGGGACACTTCATTCACAGTTAATAAAGTTTGAAAAATGAGCTAAAAAATACAAATCTTTAGAGATGGACAATGTCTTTTTGGAACGTTCACTTGAGCTTAACCAGGTACCGAGAGGTCTTAGGATTTTTAGGATTCCCATGGGTACTGAGGCTAATTCAGAAGCTTATGGAAATATGCTTGAATTATTTGACAGAACAGGACTTGATTTGATGAGAATTATTATTAGGGACAACATTAGCAAACTTGTCAACATAAAAAGTGATTTGATTACACTCAAACAAAGTATTACCAATGATTTGTTGTTTGACAGTTATAGGCATAGGTTTGATAAAATAAAGATAGATCTTGACAAGTTTGTTAAAATAAGTATGGAAAGAAAACAAAGGAAAATTTTAAGGGATACCAATGAATATAAAGAGAAAAAGGCATACCCTAAGCCGAATATTAAAGAAGGGCATAGAGAATTAGAAACAAGAAGAGAGACACTCCAAATGGAGGTAGGGGATGTTGAAATCACTCAGGAGGACATAGATGAGGGAACGTTTTTTTTTAGAAAACCCACCCCCCCTTAAGGCGGTCCGACCGGTTAAGGAACCGGGACCAACAGCATTCCTACTCCAATGAAAGACAACCCCACTGGCAGAACTTTCAAGGGAGAGGCAATTGGAGAGGTGGGGGTCAGAGGAGAAACAATTCCAACAACAATTCCAACAGGAATTGGCATCGCAGGTCGAAGGTTTGGAATTACCAACAAATAATATTGACTACAACTTTTTTTATAACGAATTGGCATCGCCCACCACGGACCTCATAGTTGAGGCTTTTTCTGATAAGGAATCCAATGGTCCACTGGTAGTTTTCCTGTAGATACTAACAAGGAAAATCATGAAGGACCAATTATTATTGGTGATGGGTCCTTTAATATTTACAATTATTCAGATTTAAAGATTTCTGATAGTCACTTAAGTTTAATGAAAAAAGGATTTACTTATGTACCTGACTTCAAACACGACATAAGTAAGGTTATTATTAACCTGAAATTATACACAAGACAACTTAATCTAAAATTATACTTCATGAACAAATCTAACATAGAAAGGGAAAGGCAGAGTATAACAGTTAAGAGGAGTAGTTTGTTTATTCCACCATATAATCCTCTGGTATTAGCTTTTGAACGTTTATGTACCTCCCAAATGAGAAGAATGACTGAAACAAGGGTGTATGCTAACAACAAAAATCTGACAGCTGCAGAAGAATTCTGTTTAAAGGAACTTTCGACTAATAGTCAATACAGAGTGATGAAACCAGATAAGGGTGGTGGTATGGTTATTATGTCAAATTTGGATTACACGTGGAACATGCAGAACATATTACAAGATTCTGACACCTATGATGTGGTGTCTAAATTTGAGGTCCAGAGATTACTAAGATTGACTGGCAAATCTATGATTTCTTTTGTGAAGGAATAATCGATCATGACGAACATATTTATTTGACAGTTGAACATCCAGTTATGCCCAATATGTTCAGTATACCCAAGATACATAAGGACATTGGCAACCCACCATTCAGACCAATTGTGGCAGCCAGGGGATCAAAAACAGAACCCCTGGCTGCATACACTGATACAGTCAGTAAACACACCCTTGACTACATACCACACATATTAAAGGATTCATGGCACTGTTTGGATTGTTTAAGGACCCTGCAAAACATGACTTTGGAGGATTTTTGGTTTGTCACAGTTGACATAATAAATTTATTTTCGGTAATACCTCATGATGTAGGTTTGGAACATTTCTCTAGAAGTTTGGCAAAGCACAGTAAAATTCACCAAGTTAAAAGAAGTTTGTTAGTTGACTTAATGCTGATTGTCCTAGAAAACAATTATATTCAGTTTGAGGGTGAATTTTACAAACAGTGTACAGGAGTAGCAATGGGAGCTAGATGTGCTCCCATTTATGCTAACTTGGTTCTAGCTGATTGGGAGGAACAGCATGTTTTGATGTCAACTTATGCATCTAGGATGATTATTTATTTAAGATTCCTAGATGATATACTATTCTTATGGAAGGGTTCAAGAGAAGAGTTGGAGGAATTTATAGCTTATCTTAATCACACTACAACTTTTTTGAAGTTTACTAGTAAGGTTGGGAAAAGTTCCATTGATTTCTTCGATTTACATTTATACATCAGAGATGGAAAAATAGAATCAAGTTTATTTAGGAAAAAGACATATAGTAACACCTTTTTACATTACGAGAGTTGCCACCCACACTACATTAAGAAAAACATAGTAAAAGGTCAGTTTATCAGGGCATCTCGTATAGCAAGTGAAGACAGTGTATTTTTTGAAGAAATTGAGATATTAATTGGTTTATTTGGAGAAAGAGGTTACCCCATGGATTTATTAACATCAATTAAGTTTGACATTATTCAAAGGAGGGGGACAGATTTTAAACCAATTTTATTAGACAATTTAAGGGATGCAGAAAGGGCCCCTGGTTACCAACAAAAACATAAACAACAGAAATGGAAAGACACTCAAATAGGTATGGTGTTGCAGTACAACAACATGTCTGCTAAACTGAAGGAAGTTATTGAAGTAGGATGGCACAACATATTTTCTGCAGACATGTCAAACATATTAGGTGACGGCCCAAAATTTATAAATAGGGGTGTTAATATTAAGGAACTTCTGGAGAAAATACCAAAACCTCTCGGTCAAAAAACAGCTAGGATGGCTAAATGTGGAAATTGTAAAGCTTGCAAATTCATTAATGACGGTCCTTATGTACAAATTGGGAATTATAAAAGGTCCCTGACGTGTCCAGATTATTGTAATAGTAACACGAACATGGTAATTTATGTGGTCACCTGTTTATCATGTCCAGCGTTTTACACTGGAATGACTACAAGAAAAATAAGGCAGAGGATACTGGAACATGTCAGGGACATAAAAAACAAAAAGTCAACTAATTCCTTATTTGTTCACAGTAAGGACTGTATGAATTTAAAAAAAATCATATTTTTTGTCATTGACAGATTATACACCAAAGACTTTGGTGGAGATTACAAAAACATGCTTGAAGTTAGGAAATGTATATGGCAGATTAGATTAGAAGCCAG
>NC_056750.1:372149404-372151904 GCF_019279795.1 Protopterus annectens
ATGTATTGTAGTGTACATACACACATATACACACACACATACACACACATACATATATATACATGCCATCAACACACACACATACATACATGCAGCACACATGCCACACACACATACACATCACACACATATACGTGTATACATGTATGCACACACACATATGCATGTGCATACACACATGTATATTACATATACACACATGCGCTTACATATATACATATGTATGTATATATATGTGCATACATATACACATACAGGCATGTGCATGCACACATACATACACATACATGTGTACACACATATGTGTGTACATACACACATATAGCATATATACAGGTGTATACATATATACACATATACATATATATACATACACATACATACAGCAGTATGTGTGTATGTGCATACATACATACATACACATGTGCATATATATATACATACACATATGTGCATATATAGTACATACATATGCACATACATATATATGTGCATATATATACATGTGCACACACATATACACACATACATACGTGCACACAGACATATACACATACACAGGTTACACATGTGTGTGTGTGTGCATACATACACACATACACACATACGTGCAGACATATATATGCTACATACATACATGCGTGCCGTATGTATACATACACATACTGACAATTATACGTGCAAAGATTTTGTGTACATACACATACATGACATGCTGTACTGTATGGCGCATCTTGATTAGAACACATATGCATGTTGATTTACAGAATAAGCCTTTACACATGTACGTGCATATAAATATCATCATGTATGCATGCATATAAGAAACTGTCATAGCTTGTCAGCATATAACTTTTTGTTTCGAAGCGTCCAGGATTAATAAACGGATCTAAAGCCGCCACATACGTATTAAACATATAATCGTACATATGCCTTTTCTGGGACAAGTGGTCTTTGAAAAGGTTTTTTATTTTATATATATATATATATATATATATACATGTGCGTGCACATACACATATACATATGTGTGCGTATATATATATATACATACATGCGTGCAATATATATACATACATATATATATATATACACACATATGTGCATACACACATACATATGCGTATGTGCCGCAGTGCACACAGGTGTACACATATATACATATACATACATATACATGTGTGTGTGTGGTGTGTACATATATACACACACATACATATGTGTACATATATACGCCGCATGCGGCATGTGTGTGTACATATACGCTGGCACATACATGTATGCATATTACACGCACGTGTGCATGCATGCAAGACATACACATACATACACACACATATGTGTGTGTACATACATGTGTGTACATATTACACACACATACACACACACACACACACACATACACATACGTGCATATGCAGGCCTGAAAGTGGCATGCATACATACATATGTGTGTACACACATATACACACATACACACATATACACACATATTGTAGCATGACATATGTGTACATACATACACATATATCCATGTGTGTGCATATACATACATACACATATACATGTAGTGTGTACATATACATACATATGCATATGCATGTCTGTATATACATACACATATACATATGTGTGTGTGCATACACATATGTGTGTGTGTACACATATACATCCATACATACATATGCCACACACATGCATGCATGTGTGTATTATACACACATACATACATGCATACAGTGTGTGCATGCACATACATACATATGTACACATGCCATATGTGTGTGTGTGTGTGTGTGTGTGTGTGTGTGTGTGTGTGTGTGTGTGTGTGCATACATATGCATATGTATGTGTGTGTAGACACATATATACATATATACACATGTGCATATGTAGTGTATATATGTATGTGTGTACATACACATATGCATATGTATGTGCGTATGTACATATATACATATGCATGTGTGCACATATACACACACACATGGCATGTGTAGTGTATACATACACACATACATACACACATGTGCGTATATGCATGTGTGTACACACACATACACATTAGCATACATCATATATGTATGTGTGGGTAATATACATATATATACATGTATATACATGCGTGTGTGACATACATATACATATACATACATACATGCATATGTGTGTGTATACATACATATGTATATACACATGTGGCCGGGTGTATACATGTGTGTATATATGCATGTGTACATATGTGTGTGTGCATATACATACATATGTGCATATGTATGTGTACACATATACACACATATACATGTGTGCATGTGTGTATATATATATATGTATGTGTGTGTATACACACACATATATACATATGCATATCCGTGTGCATGTGCATACACACATGCATATACATACATACACACACACGTCATCACACACACACACCGCACACACACACACACACATGTGTGCAGTGCATATACATATTATTACGTGCACACACACACAT
>NC_056750.1:372166904-372191904 GCF_019279795.1 Protopterus annectens
GTCCAGTACTACCTCATAAGAACATGCGTGAGAACCTCCAACTTCTTTGAGGAAGATCTTCTCAAAGCAAGACTTCATGATTCCTAGCAGTAGCCCATCCTAAGCTACATAAATCTTTTTTTTTTTTTGGGGGGGGGCAGGTCCCAGCCTCTCAATCCACAGGACCCCACATACAGGCCAGTGGTGGTGGGGGATGGTGGCATCACTGAACCAGCAAGGATTCTTTTTTCTTCTGAAATACCCTATTAAACCTGTGACTAGCGTGCTAATTCCATTGTGCTCGATGCACTAATTTTCTAAGGAAAACTTAAATCCATTCCTTTCACTGGCAGTTCACTTTTGGTGACTGGATATTGAGGCACTACATACCACAATTTATCATGTGAAATAGTGAGACATTCTATGATAAAGGAACATTTCTAATTTACTGCATTGATACTGAGCAATAGATTCTGGTTGTCTTTCGGCTTTTCCCGGTTAGGGGTCGCCACAGCGCAACTCCGGTCCGCTAATGATTGGCAGTAGATTTTTACGTGCTGAGTTGCCAGCCCTGACGCACAACCTTCAATGAAGGTACTCCCATTCACGCATGTCTCCACGCAGAAGACGCTCTAGCTGAGAATCAAACCAGACAGCGTCTTACTGTGAGGCGACAACACTACCGCAGCACCACATGTTTGTAAATTTAAAAAATGTGGAATTGCAATGGGAGCAGGTATGGCCCCCTAGCCTAACTAGTAGGTTAAGTGTGAGCTTGAAGCTGCAAATGTTACTAGAGATGGTGATAGTCAAGGGTCAGTGGAAGCTCTTAATTTCTTTGTACGCCTTACACAAATGACTGACTGTATTACTCATTGAGATTACCATAGGTTAGTTTTCTGGATCTCGCCGTTTATAAGCACACTGTCACAAAAACTTTACAATGGTTTATTTCACAAACCCAAATAACTTACAACTTCATGCTAGCAGCATGCATCCACAATTGACTAAGCATAATGTAATAGTTGCAGGTTATGCAAATTGCTCGTGCATCCAGAGAAACTGCTAATTTTCTAAATCACCTGTATGACCTCCGCAGAGCTTTTGAGAGGTGGTATTGGACTTAGTTTTTGATCCTCTTAAGGATCTAGAAGCAAGGGAGGACACGTCTTGTATGATTCATAAACAAAAGTATGACCTTGACTTCAAGTAAATATGTCCATGAGATTAAAAGGATAAATTTTGTGATGGGTGGTCCATTTTGTCTAGTAATAGACCAGTGACCAAATCCCGCGGTAGTGGTGCTGTGGTAGTGTTGCCTCACAGTAAGACGTTGTCGCGTTCGATTCTCAGCTAAAGCGTCTTCTGCGTGGAGCATGTGTGAATGGGCATGCCTTCGTTGAAGGTTGTGCGTCGGGGCTGGTAATTTGGCATGCAAAAATCCCCTACCAAACATTAGCAGACCGGAGTTCCACTGTGGCGACCCTTAACCAGGATAAGCCGAAATACGCAAAACAATAGACCGGTGACAAAGATTCTGGATTCAGGCCCTTGTGTTTTTAAAAAGGTGAGAGCATAAGGTCTTATTTAGAAGGGACGTTCAACAAGGTCTGTATGCAGAGGCTTAGTACCTTTTAAATGCGAGCCCCTTTTATTTACTTTTTTGTGAGAGCATGAGCTGCAGAGATTTCTGTCCCACTGCTGGTAAAAAAATATAACGGGTGGCTAAGAATGTTTATGGAGCAAAGTGTCGCTTTTTGTGTAGACAGGATTTTTGTGTAGACAGGATATCCCAACACACTTCTGAAGTTAGAAATGGATTAAACAAGAATCCTTTAGCAAAGTGCTACATTGAATCAACAGGCCATTTTTTTTCACTTTTTGTATTTTGGACATAATTTGAATGGGTCCACTCGAGGAATTGTAATGTCATCCCTGAAAAAAAGGAGGACCTGGAATGGCACATTTGCCTTGGTGCCTACATCCTGCCTGGGCTTAATTCTGCTTGTTCAGCTAAATGCATTCTTCAGCTTACTAAACTGGACCACAAATTATTTTAATGGTTTTGACATGACATGTTTACTCCTTCACTTTTCCTGGACATTTTCATGCCTGCATTTTTTTCTTGCTTGTTTTTTGTCCCTCCAGCTTTAGTGTGTGCATGTATGTAATACAATGCGTATATCATAGCTATGTGTGTGTGTGCTGTGGTTATCTGCATTTTTCTACACTTTATTGCCCCCCCCCCCCAACATTTTAGTGTGGTTTTTGTTTTGTTTTATGGATGTTGAGTTTTAAGTGATTGAGTTGATAAAACCCTGTCTGTGAAAGCACTTTTCTTTGTTTTGTTTTTTAATAAACTAATAATTATGGCTTTATTTTGATAGGTATTTTTCTTTATATCGCATAGTTTCCAAGGTCATTGTAGTGGGTGTATTTTTTTTTTTTTTGTTCATGTGCCTGTTGTCACACAGATGCATGTGCACACGCTCATTCCACTTAAGCTTTCTGTCCCGTCCCCCCCCTCTCCTTTTGGAAGGATCTTGTCACCTTTGTGCTAAATAGCACTTGGTGAAGGGGTTTTGTGATGCCTTGCTCCTGTTTGGCTTCAGACTGCAAGCTGATTACTAGTTCTGCACTTCAGTTTATTTGGACTTTAAAATCAGAAACGATGTTTAAAAAAATCGTTGTTACATCAGGCTAGCTTTAGTTTGTAGCGTAGGCTCATCTGTATGAGGTTGTCTATCATTTATGCTTCTTTGTGCTGTTCATGTCTATTAGTTTTCCATGGGTTAAAGTAGTTTTTGAAAAGTTGATTTGATAGTTTGGTTGGTGGATGAAAAATGCTTAAATTTAAAGCTTGAGTTGGTTTCTCTGACTAAGCCTGTTTTGAGGTTTTCCTCCTTACCTTCATAGACATAATATTAACATCTGAAGTTTGAATTTATTACTGTTGCTTAATGTTGTAACTTTTTTTCACTCTCTGCAATAACAAGGAAGTAGTCTGCTCTCTAACAATGTTTGGGACAGCCATCCCCTCACATCTGTTTTTTGTGCTTGTTCGTTCTGTGACTCGCTTTCTGTAATGCACAGTCTTCTTGGTTAAGAGGCTGGTTTATCAGAGACATTGATTATCTTTGTCATTTATCCAACACAGAGCAACATTTTAGTGTCTGCAAGAGATGCAGTGTCAAGAGAACCTGAGATGGAAGTGCTGAGGGTAAAAGCTGACTGGTAATGGTAGATGCACGTAACCTTTGTTCAGAGGGCAGCCTGGTTTCGTCAGTCAGTCCAGTGTCTTTTTCCAGACTTGCTATGCAACAACATACCTACAAATTTTTTTTTTTAATGGCTACAACTAATATTTGATATCCTTTAACTATGGAGTGTCATAACACATGCAGGATGGAGTTCAAATGGCCATGTTCAGACCAAATTGTAGTCAAATTGCTTCTTGGTTGTTGCATGACTAGATGTTCCAATTAGTATGCCAAATGTGCATTAGTGGAAGTACTCCCTGAAACTACTGATCATCTTGTCTAGAATGGATTGCAGTTTTGATACCCAGTCTGATTATATCCACTCAAGATGACATATATTGGCACAAAATAATGGCAGCTGGGCTAGTTTTCTGGTCTTTGAGAGAAAGACCAGCTAAAAGACCCATGCTTCTTCCATGGCAGTACATAACTTGGAGGGCCTGTGTGTCTCATATTCTGTCCTCTTCCTTAAGCATCCCTTCTGCCACAGAATATTGCCCCAACAATTTCTTGTCCAATTTGAGCATATGGTAATTACAAACTTGCCATGGCTGAAGCTGTCCAAATGTTAGCTGTCATTTTAAGTTTATCCTCATTTCCGTTAAGACATTAAAGCCTTTGGCCTACTTCTGGCCATTCTTTTTAGTAAAGTCAGATTTTATAAGTCCCATGGGCACTTACTTTTTACTACCACAGCTGGAGCGTCCACAATTTTCCTTAAGAGTCCTGTGATTGAAGAGCTGTTACATGTGGTATACCTATCCACCTGCATTTAATGTTCTCTCTCCCATCTGCTCAACTACTGTTGTTGCCTCCATCTTTAAAACTACCTTAGACTTGTCCCAAGCACCTGCTTATGACACACAGGAAGAAAAAATATTTTCACTGCTTGGTAATGCTACCACTGTTTTGTGTATAGCGTTTTATTTATTTATTTTTAACTTCTGGCTAAACTGCTGCAAACAAAATAGCAGTCCAGATACCAGTTTATGGCCATTGTACTTCTGTGTCAGAAGTGATTGGAGTGGGTTGTATCTTGGAATTATTTAGTAGCATGTAGGTAGGTAGAGTGGAATGTTGCTTTATGGGTTGTATGGGAGCTTCTCTAAGGATGAGAGTAGGACTCTTTTTGTGGCAAGACATTCCTGTGCTGCAGTTGCTGGTATCCTGATCTCTGGTCACTATGTGCAGAGTTTGCCTGTTTGTTGTCTGTTTTCTCTGGGTACTATGGTTCCTCCCAAAGATATACTTGTTGGTTGGCTATATTTTCCATGTGCATAAGCAAAGGAAAAAGCAGGTACTCCTCATGCTGAATGTCTGCAAAACTACTATAGCTGCTGTCGCATGCTTCAGGACCAATTGGCACTTTCTAGTCTGTCTACCCTGCTCTGGGTTAATAAGTGGAGTAAATGAAAAATTTGGACTATGCTGGGATGCTTTGTATAGCTAGAGTTCTGTGGTGCCTGGTACAGATTTTAGGTACTGTACTGTAATCCTGACCAATTAAACTTAAACTTTATGGGGGAACGTCAAGGACAGAATTGCTGTTCTGTTCTGCTGTCATTATACTAAAGGAAGATATACTCCCTGACTATGCTTCCCTCTGCAAGAAGACCAAGGAGTTGCAACTTGATTTGTAATTGCTTTTCAAGCATTAGTTGAAGGATGGACTCGCAGGTGGTGTACAATATAGTATAGTAGGTTAATCCTGGAAATAAGACATGGCTGTAGAGAGCTCCAATGCAACCTGGATCATCCTGTTGTGAAGAAAATAAAGCATGTAAAAAGTTCATCAGAAGCATTGTCTTGTTTTGGAACCCTGGTGTGTAATACTGATGGCTACCTTTTAAATTAAAATTATATATCCATAGAGTGAAGATCTCTCCTCTTGTAGGAATACTGAAGGACATTTTAGCTATCCTTTTAAATATACTCTTCTCTTTGCATATTGAGCACTGAGGAGGGGTTAGAGCACAACTAACTCCCCTTTTTTTACCTCTTTGGGAGTTCAACCCTGCCCATATTGAAGACCAGCTTAGATCTATGGATGAGGAAACGGGACTGCTCTTAATACCAATGGATAGAGGCAGCTTCTAAATGTTTATCCTATGAATGGGTGCCATCGTCTATGGTATGATCCCAGTTCTCATTAGGGGCAATGTATATTTAGGGCCCATGGGATGGGCAATGCCAATCCTATATCCAAATGGGTAGGTTATTTTGAGTACAAAAAGGGAAATTGGCAGGACATTTTAATACTAACCAGAGTACGTAACCTAGTACTTCACTATGAATTTATGAAAGTAACTTCTGTGGCATAAAATATTCCGGGGATGGGTGAGGTGCCCTAAAGCCTGTAAAGGAGAGGTGTTACAGGGAAAGGCCTTGCAAACTTAAGGTAAACTAGATGAAAGCTGAACATGTACCAAATGAGCTTTCATCAAATAACTAAGGCCTGCATCGCACAGCTTTGAATGAAATTTGAAGAACCAAGGCTGTACGGGTGAAAAGGGGGCCATTTGCTTATTCAACAGGAGGGTGGGGGAGCTCCATTTGTCTCTCTTGTCTTTCTTGTGTAAGGCCATTTTGAAGATATGATGGAAGCTATCTAGTCTGAAAAACCTCTCTGACCTGAAAATGCTATGAACTACTCTGGCAGGTTGGGGACAGATGTGGATAAATTAGCTGAAGAGGGATTTGGAGGTACTGCTGTCTTGATTGCCAAAATGTGAGATGGTTAAGATACAAATACTGAAGCATAACCTCCCATATTGTCCTGTGATACTCAAGCTACTGGAATTAACTTTGTCTGGACAGAGTAAATCTATTAGAAGATTAAGACTGGTATAAAGTAGGCACTTGGGCCATTGAACATCTGTCTTGCCATAAGGCTGGGGAATGGTGTGGGTGTAGTCGCAACTTTGTCACTGGAAAAGGCTGGGGAATGGTGTGGGTGTAGTCGCAACTTTGTCACTGGTGGAAAAGGCATATCAGGTTGACTTTTTCACTTGAAAATATTCTAAGCTACTGAAGGACCATCTGTGCAGTAGCAGAACGCACTCTGTAATGCGGGCTAAAGATAAAACAAATCCTTATTCTTGGTCTTCTCTGCAGTCTCCTGGCTTCCTTACATATTTGTATTACCATGCTGTCTATTTGAACTGAATTATGGTCCTGTGCAAACCTCTCCTGCAGAGACTGCAGACTGAGGAGAATGACTTTCAACTTATCTGAGGCACTTGTCAGTAAGGGACAAGACTCTGTCATGTATGTGGTTGCCAAGCAGTGTCTGCTTCCCCCACCTCATTCTAAAGGATGACTCATCTGTTGCCATTGTTACAGAAGGGAAAGGCAAACAGCTTGCCTTCCATACGATTTTGTCTAACTGCATCCTCCATAGAATCTGTTTCCTGTGACCATCATACCTCGAGCTCTTGCATGGTCCTTTGGCATTTTACATGACACACCATCAGAAATTAGAATTAACCCTAATTTCTGGATGAAGAGGGCATGGATAGAATAGCATAGACCTTTTGTATTCTCACTAGGGGATAAAAAAAATACCCTGTGTGTCTTGATAAATGAGGAACAGCCTACAAAAGATTGGTGAAACGAGTGGGCTGGCACTGCAAATGTTAGCACTGTTAACACCAGAAATTTGGAAAAAGATTTCTGTACATTTACTGGTGCGGTTGTCTTGACTTCAGAACAGTAATCCTTCAGCAATCACTTAAAGATTTCAATTTAGCTTTGAAATGGCATGTAATAGAACTGCTGCATTTAGTAAATCTAACTTATCAGACACCTGCTTAAAATTTGTTGGCAATCCACAAGGACCAGAAGTGGAGCTGAGGGTCTTTCTCTGTAGAAGCCTATTGTCCAAACAATCAGTTTTGCATGTGCACTTCGCTAGCTACAGTCATGTTGATGGCTTCCTTCTTTTCATCTTGTATGCATACTGTCATCCTGAGGATCCCGAGTACATCTAGCTTCCTCTATACAAAAGGGATAGTATAGGAAAGCTTAACAAAATAGTCTGCTGGATTAAACCTGGTGAGACTGCTAATCTAGAATGAACTGTGGTGATTTAGGTCCCTGTTTTGGATCCAAAATGAATTGGGAATAGCGTGTGTGGATCTTGCTGGGACATCAGAATCGCTTAGAATTTTCTGCATATCTGTGGGTGGGAGGATGGCCACTTGCAAGGGTAGTAATGTGACAGGGGAAGAAGACAGCAGGGTCTTCTCTCTCGTGATGGCCACTCTTGCTAATTATGTGGAGGGCCATTTCACTTTGGCCTGAGGACGGTAGTTGAGGGGCTGTGCGTTTCTGCCAGAGTGGTGGCTGCTGACACCATTCTGCATTTTTGGAAGTATGATTGCAGAGCTCCTTGTTCCCCTCCTGCAGGGGGTAAGGGTTATCAATATTTCAGGTTGTATATTTTTTGGAAATAAACGAGCTTCTCTGTAAAGTCCAAGGCCCTTGGAGAAATGGGTTAAGATCGAACCACTATCACCATGCAAATCTGCTGCACAGAAAAAGTTTCCCAGTGATGCGGTGGGATTAAGGTAATTGTCAAGTATAAAATCACCAATCGCCAGAATGGTTCACTTTTTATCTAGAATGTCTCCTTGAAAATTCCATGCTGTATCTGTGAGGGTCTTGAATTAAGTTGAGGACATGAACCTACCATTTTTGGAAGTGTCCAGATCCTGCCTTCTCTATACAGAAGACACTGAGGAAAGTAATATGATTTACTATAATTGTAGTGGTGAAGAATAATTTTGCATTTCAAGGTACTGAGATCATGACATCTTTATCCCACATGCTCTAACTTTGGTCATAAAGTTGTATAAAAAATTCTTTGCAGTCCTATGTTCATAGATTACTAGGCTAATTGCCTTTGTGGGCAGTTTTAAGCCTAGCCAACTACCCTTTATTTATTAAATAAAATAAAAATAAATAGCCCAACTACCCCATGTGAGAATCAAACTGTAAGGTAAACTTCTCACCCAGTTGAGTATCTTTTAGATAGACTGCTCAGATGTCCATCTGCCGGCTCTTGTGAAAGTTTGAGTACTGTTTAGAAAATATCCTCTGCCAGGATGGGTTGGATGATTTGTTCCTTGTTCTCCAAAGCTGATTGTAGCTCACAGTACTTTAAAGGCATGCTTACAAATGTATTTGCTTCCCTGGTGACCTCTTTTGAGCACTGCTTAACTTGCATCATCTGAAAAGTAGTCTAACACTTCCACTGTATTTTTATAAATACTTTTTTAGTGACTGACCTGATTCTACAGTCTCTCCATACCTGTAGCACAGGCACTCTGTTAAGCATACAAGTGTGACCAACTCTATTTCTTCTATTCATGCACAGTTTGTAGCTCCAAGAAAAACAGACTACGTACCTAGGTCAAGAGCTTAAGTACAGTCTTATATAACGAAGTATTGTTGGCTGAGAAGCTTCATAATTTCAGAGTTAAAGCACTTGCAGCTCTGTCTGTAACATTTTAAAGGTCTCCTTGATCTAAACTGTTTTATATCATAACGCAGTATCCATACGGATGCTACTGTAGTATCCTTAAAGTTGTGTACAAGTTTTGACAGGTACTGAATCATTCTATGGAATTACATAAGCTGACTATATTGTGGTTTCTGAATGAATATATATTGCTGTGGTTTTTATATTGTCATGTCCATATATGATCACGTGTTTGTGACTACTTGCTCTTGTCTGGTAGTTTTTATTTAACTTGTGACCTTTTTATGCCTCCTGAAGAGCTTAGTCTTAATCATCTAACTCCCCAAATGACCAGATAAATGATCATTTAAGAAGTAAAGCGTACCATCAGACTCTATTTCAACAAGAATTTGGTGGAAAAACTTCTTCCAGTGCTGATTTAAACAACCAAAGGCAATTTTAGACATCTGCCCAAAGTGTGTGTGTGGTGCATAGCTCGAGTTTGAGTTGACAGAAGCTTTTCTTTGAATCTTTAAGGCAAAATAGCATACCCAACACACTAGTAATAGGTGACTCTATAGTCGGGCACACTGATGTCCCACTAACTTGGCTGGAAAAGGTTACAGTTAGCTGCCTGTTGGGTGCCAGGATTCGCCACATAACACAAGCACACTCTGGTCACTCCAGAACAAGTACAAATATGACTGGTCGTTGTCCATGTTGGTGTGAATGACCTGAGACGTACCTCCCTGGATTACATGAAAAGACATGGAAGAGCTATCATGTAGCCCAGGCCGGTATGACCCTGAGTAGCATCCTTCCCTCACCAAGAATGCCACAGTATAAAGAAAAAAATGATCTATTTCAACAATTTGGTTAAGTTTCTGGTGTCATTCAAAGGATATCCAGTATCTGTCCGCCTGGGATGACATGCTCGACGAGCCACGTTGCTTCGCAAGAGATGGCTTGTACCTGTCCCCCTTAGGCTTTCAAATACTGGCAAAGGCTTTTGTCGCCCCCATAGTGCCTTTTTAGGCAAGGCTCAAAAGACAAAGCCACCACTGTAAATAGCACAAGTAACCAAAAACTGAAGGTAATGCTACTCAATGCCAGACATCTCAATGCATGCACTCGAGGCACTCCTCAGTATGGAGAACATCGATATCTGTGCAGTAACAGAAACCTGGTTTAAGGCTCCAGAGAGCACCCCAGCACTACCGGGCTACAGCTCATACCGTACTTTTCGGCCACAGAACCCGGATCGATACACAAGGTGGGGGTGTATCCATATTCATCAAGGATGCCCACCGCCAGGTTAGTGGCGCAGCACGATGCCTTAGATCATACATGTGCAACTAACAGCAGGCAAAACTGCAATTCAAATTGTAGCTTGCTACAGATCACCCACCATGAACCAGAACCCCCATTCTGTGTTTCTGGAGACACTGGAAAATATAAAGGTCCTACCAAATGCCCTAATATTGGGTGATTTTTCAATTGCCCAAACATTAACTGGGAGAACTACTGAAGTACTAACTCCCTTGCCCAACGCTTCCTAGAATTTATAAATTCTAACACCCTTGATCAACTGGTCAACACCCCCACCAGAGGTGACAACATATTGGACCTGGTCATCACCAACATGGGTGACCGGTGTTCCACACAGGAGGTCTAGCCCTAGCTGGTTAGATCAGACCATAGACTAATCACTCTGGATATCCACATTCCGCCCCCACCCCCAATCAAGGAAACCACCGTGAAAAACTTATTTCAAAGCAAACTTCACGTTACTTAAGACCGAGGTGGAAAGATTCACAGCCCCCATGCTGAATGACAATGCTGTCCAAGCTGCTGAATCCCTTACAAAGGCACTCTATGAGCACCTGCAAGAATGCATGGATCATGCTATCCCAAGCAAAACCAAGACTCACTACTCCAAGAAAAGGAAACCAGTCTGGTGGACCCCTGCCATAAACAAGCTATACAATAGGAGGAGGAAACTAGTACAGAAGAGTAAAATCCCAAGAAGGAAAGACATCCCTGATCAGTATCGGCAAGAAACTACGATCCCTCAAAATCATCCAAGGCTAGCTTTGAAAGAAAAATTGTCAAGGACTCCAAAGATAACCACAAAGTGTTCTTAAGCTATGTCAAGAACCTAAGTGGAAACTCTCAGATCTGCTCTGAGTTAATGCGGAATGGCGCAAAATACACTGAATCAACTGATATTGCCACCATTCTGGCAGACCGGTTTAGTGCAAACTTCACCCCCCCCCCCAACCCTTAAAGGGCCCATAATCATACCAGAAGTAGAGCCCAGGCAATCACTGGCACACCGGTTAAAACAACTCTATCCAAAGCCAAAAACACAGCTTCAGTGGGACCGGACTGTGTCCCAGGCTGCGTCTTACACGAGCTCCAAAATGAACTAACCCCTCACCTAAATACACTGTTCAAACTCTGCCTTTCTACAGGCTATGTACCCATAGAGTGGCGCACAGCAACAGTTATCCCGCTCCACAAAGGTGGAGCCACAACGGGCCCTATAAGCCTGACTACATAGCCTTGCAGACCAGATGAGTGCATCATCATGGAACTCCAACAGAGACATGTGAACCTCCAAACATTGGACCCTGCCCAGCTTGGCTTTAAGGGAAGATCATGCCTCCTAAACCTGGTGGACTTCTTTTAAAGGAGACAGTTACCAAGGCTTTAGATGAGGGAAAGGAGGTTCACACAGCCTACCTAGACCTCGCAAAGGCTTTTGACACCATTCCTCATTCTGGTATTCTAGACAAGCTCACCAGCCTGAACATAAACCCCTACATCATGAGATGGGTTGCCAATTGGCTCATGGATAGAACCCACACAGTGAGAGTTGCAGGCTTTAGGTCCGACTCTCTAAACTGGTTACAAGTGGCGTCCCCCAGGGCTCAGTCCTGGGACCCCCCCCCTCCTGTTCGGTATATACTTAGAGGTACAGGCAAGTGCAGGAGGACTATGGCTAACCAAGTTCGCAGACTGCAAACTGGGGGCCATAATTGACACTCTGGTTGATACAGACATCCTCCAGAAGGGTCTCACTGTGACTGATACTTGGTGTCAAAATCATGGCCTCATGCCAAAAAGTGCATAGTCATCTCCTTTGTAAAAACAATACCCGCGAACTGCCACATATGAGGTAGTCCCCTAAATACCAAAAATGTAATAGGGGATCTGGGGACCCAAGTTAATGGTTATCTCTCCTTTGATAATCATATTGCCAGGGTGGTTAAAATCCTATGTGGCCCACCTAATCACAAAAGGGTTCACATCTAGAACAAAAGATGATGTTGTGTCCCTCTACTCATCAGACTCATCATGGAGTACAACACCCCATTTGGGATGTACCTTACAAAGACAAGTGCAACAGCTGGAAAGTCCACAGAAGTACCTCACCAAGAGGATTACTGGCCTCAAACAGATGCCCTATGTAGCCAGACTCTTACTCCAGCTGCACCCTGTTGCATACCGCTTACTCAGAGGTGATCTCTGCCTGACATACAAGGCCATGTCCAACCCAGAATTGATGTACATGCTCCACCTAAAATAAACCATATCCCCGAGAGCCACACGCTCTAGGGATCTAAACCTCACCACAATGATATAGGACGTGCTGGAGGGGTAGATTCCTGTCCCAGAGACTCCCCATGCTTTGGAACAGGATTCCAGCCTACATTAGACAGAGCCCCCTCACTAACGCTTTTAAAAAGAAACCTTGAGTGGATGGGAAACGGAAAATTTACCCCAGGGAATCACTGCAGTGTTTCTGCTGGGCACCGGCACAGGGATCTAATGGCTCTGCTGGACAGAGGCACAGGGAACTAATCTAAGGGGGTGTCAAAGCCAACACTTTCTGGCTAGGCTTATAGATGCCCTCGGGCAGATAGTCTAGTACTTGCCTGTGAATCTAAAAACAATTATTTCTAATTTTAGATAGAAACCACCTTGTGAACAGCAGTACATGGTGTTATACTTGTGTATAGATAGAATGCATTACTACAGAGCTGTAACAGTGCTCCTTGTCTATCCTGGTTAATATTGGCAAGAACTTTTCCAGATCTGAAGAAACGTTAAAGATGGCTACTTACCAAGTGTGAACTGCTTTGTTCCCGTAATTATGAAGTCTGTTAACCATAGCGAACTTCCCGAGCCATACAGCCTATGATGTTGGTTTACTATATCTTTGCTTTCCCCAAAGTCAGCACTTTTGTACCCACATGAGATCTGACCCACTGATTTTTCACTTTTGATTAAAATGACCAATTTTAAGCTGAAACTACTAAATGCTTAAATGCATATTTATATAAAATATTGCATACTGTTCAGGTGGATACTGCTGCAGTAACTTTCTCTGACTTGTAAATCCACCTGCTGCAGTAACTTTCTCTGACTTGTAAACTTTTCTGGCAAAGCAGTGGCATTTTTCTTGACTGCCATGTCCTGAATAACACTGCACTAATGATCATTTCCGTGCTTTCCTCTGTAGACTTAATTTTTACTCCATTTACTGTAGTTCAGGGTTACTCGGAACTAGAGTCTATCCCCAATATTTAAAGGGTGTACAACAGGGAAGTAATCCTGAAAAGGGTATTTGCCTATTATACACACTAACAATTTTGTACAGCTACAGGCAAAAACAATTCACTTATTGCATGTTACTTAGTGATACAGGACAGACTCTGAGAAGGCAACCTAGCTGGCAATAAATTGGATGTCTTGTGAAATGGTTCTGACCTCTTGCAGAAGTGATTAAAGCTTTGCGTTGCCTTTTTCCCATATATGTAACCATACATAGAATGCTGCATCCCAGGCATTTTCAGTTTGTGCTTCATACCTTGTATGGGATGTGTTTTAAAGTAGTTTGTTCTGTCATAAACGTAACACTGGCAATCTTGGGGGTGTATTAGTGGGGCACTACTACTCTATTGGAAATTGAATCCTCTGGCCACAAACCTGAAGAGACCATGCAAACTGGGCCTTATGCCTGTGGGTTTGCACTAAAAGTGGGTTCAGCAAAGCAGCTGGACCTCGTGGGCGTGAAACAAACCTTTTAAATTAAATACTCCTTGTTTACTTAGATCAGACTGCATTGACTGAAGTCTTTCACAGTGCTATTCAGTTTCGGGCTACTATTTTATCCGCAAAGTACTTATGGTTGACATATAAATACTTAAAAATACTCTTGAACTGCTCATTTTGCGTTTTTCGAACTATAACTTCTAATTCGTCTACCTTTGGAAGATGGTGTGTGGTAGTGTCCATGGAGTTTTATGGGTATGTTTCTTGTCATGTTGCGGCTAGCTTTCTTTAGGATAGTCTGCTTCACTCTGGTTCCTGATCGAAGGCAGTGTTGATCTTTTCTGTTGCTGTTGTTTGAACTGCGTTTATCCTGTTATTGCTAATGAAGTTTTGTGGCATGCATAATGTCTGCTTGCGCCTCTTTTATATAGAGGGTGGACATGCTAAAAGCATACCTGGAACTCTGACTTCTGGTGGAGAAAACCAAAATTGGTATTGCCAGGTGTTGGGCAGTATGGAGGGTGGTGTCCTTGGTGTGGGTGTTCCCTTTGCAGCACCCACTACATACTTGCTAATGGATTTTCTCCAGCACGTGGGGAGTTGGAGATGAGCAGCAGAAATGGTAGAGCATCATATGACTTGGCTGATGGAGCTCCTGTTGGCGCCTCTCTATCCCCCCATAATGACTATTGACTGATCCTTTTAAGGATATTGCAGTGACAAGTAGCTGATGGTCAAGCTGTGTTAGGGTATAAGTAGTTCCACTGATAAACATCTCTAAATTTCTGACTTGTACTATGGCCCACTGGCAGTTGAGAGGTTTAGATATCCCCTGCCTCAGTATAATGATTGCATTTGCTGTCTGATTTCTTTCTTTTTAAGAAATTAGAATGATCTAGCTATACAAGACGCTCTGCTTCACTGAAACGAAGAAAACTTGTGCCTTCTGTTTCATGGCTTAAGCTGCACTTTACTACAGGATGACTGGAGTTTTGGTTAACATTTTCTCTCTGGCATGCGTTGTACATAGCTGTGCAGTACTTGTTCTGAGTAAAGACTCTCTAATGCACACCTTCTATTCACAATTAAATGTGGCTTGTGTGACCATTCAGGCTGCTTTATAGTGTGTGTGTGGTGTTTGCATTTGTTTACCATGATGGTCCAGCTGGGCCAGAAGTGCCCATTTTCAGTGGAGTCTTTGGGAGAAAAGCTCCACATATTTTATTTTACATTAATAGACATTTGGTACATATTGGCAGCTTATACAATTGGTGAAAAAAGTAGTACATAAGTAATCATTCTAAAATCAAAGATGATAAACAAGCAATACAGAAATTATACATTTTTTATTTTACATTTGTTTACTGGGGAGGTTCAACTGGACAGAACTCTGTTTTCAGTGGAGGCTAGGGGGGAAAAGCTCAAGAAACAATTTCAAACATACTATACATGAGCATTGTGGTTTACAGACGGTTATAAAATATAACCGATAACTTATGATTGCATGAGATTTACATAAGCATAGTGGTTTAGACATGCAGTTAAAAGTATAGCAGTAACATGATTGTTCATACAGTGTGTTTAATGGAGATCATCTTGAAGCTGTAATAAAGATAAAAGAAAGAAAAAACTAAAAATTCTAGCCAGGTTGTCAGAGGAGGAGAATATAGACAAGTTCATATGAGATTCATTGACATTAAGGGAAAGCTTTTTAACTTGGTCTGGAGGATAGTTAGTGGGTATAGATGGGACAGTGGGGAGTAGGCGGCAGTGAGTTGGTAAGTAACGTGTGATAATCTAGTGCATCTGTGGCAGTTTTAAAGAAGTGGTTAGTGGGTAGGGGAAAGGTGTTAGAATGTCAGCCAGGTGCTAAGCAGTTGCATGTCCAGTGATTTTTTTTGAATATGGTTTTGTTAGGTTGTAGCCTGATTTGTAGCATTAGAGAGTTCCAAGTCTTGGCAATGTTGCTAGAATTGCAGGGAGTCAGCAGAGCTGTAATTGCTTTTGGAGATTGCGATTAATGCCTTGTTGGTGGATCTAAGTTCTCTGTTATTGGAGTAGAGGGTGATCAGGTCTTGTAAGGCTGCAGTTTTGTCAAGTTGGTGCAGTATTTGGTGAGCTAGAAGTTTGTTTAGAGCTAAGGTGTTAGGGAGTTCTAGCCAGGAAAGCTGTTTTAGGGCTTGACTGGTGGGTGGGGTCGGAGGAGTTTGTGGCAAATTTTGTTGTAGCATACAAATGGCTTGTTTTATATTGCTTTTGTTTAGATTAATTAGGAGAGAAGCGTACAGTAAGGTAGAGAGAAGATGGGTACCAGCTAGAATAACTTTACTGTTGCTAGTTAGGAAGTTTTTGCACCTGTAAAGAGTACCTCGTTTTTTTGTTTACTTTGGTTATTGCATGATCTATGTGTTTGTCAAATTTCATATGGTCAGTGACCCCTAGTAATCTGGTTTGTGTGACGGGAGATAGGGGTATTATCTGATGAAGAAATAGAGAACGGGGGAGTAGGTACTGCTGCTTTGGAAGGATGAAAGAGCATAAGCTGGGTCCTTTTTTTAGGATTTAGTATTAGCTGGGAGTGTTAGCCAGATTTCAATGGATGTAAAGGCTTGTTTGGTCTTGATGTGAAGTTGTTGGGGCAGAGCAGGGCAGGTGGAGTTGTTGGCGTATTGAACCAGGTTTGCTAGAGGGGTGGCTTTGTGAAGATTTGTAAATGTAGTGAAAAGTAGGGGTTCTAGGATTTATCCTTTTGGGGGTACTTCTAGTTTTACAGGAAGTAGGAGGGAAAGGGAATTTTTCCACTGAACATCTTGTTGGCGTTGGGAGAGATGTTTTGAAGCCATAATAGTGGGGGTTGTTAGTTTTAATTCTGAGAGTGATAGAAGCTTTGTATGGTAAACTGCATCAACTGCCTTTAATAAGTCAAGGAAAACTGCAGGCACTAGTTGGCTGTTGTGTTGCATATTTAGCAGGTTACTAAAATGGATGAGTGCAATGGCAGTGCTATGGTTGGGACAGAATCCGTGTTGAGTTTCAGCAAGAAGATTGTTGGAGAGGAGATGTTAGGATCTGGGTGTGGATACATTTTTCCAGTATTTTGTGTATTGGTATAATGTAGGAGATTTTCCAGAGAAGTGGCATCTCTTGTTCTGAGACTGATCTGCTAATAGAGACTGGGTAGGAAATGGCTTTGGCAGCTATTTGTAGGAATTTGGCAGGTAGTTTGTCTACTGCTAAGGTGGTGGGTTTAGGTTTAGTTGTCTAAGTGGTGTAAGTTGGTACAGGTTGAAGGGTGACGGAATTGGCATTATTTGATGGGTTATATAGTACAGTGGGGTTTGAGGAGGGGTGGGTCTGTTGACAGCTTTAGTATAGAGTTGGTAAAGAACTCATTGAATTGAGTGGCTGTTTGGTGGTGGTTGTCTGGATGAGGAGTTGATTACCTAGTTGGAGAATACTGTTTATAGCAGTCCAGAAGTAGAGCTCGAGATCAGATTGAAGAGTAATAAGAGAACATTCCGTACGAGTAGTTTTCATCTAGCAAAATTTATGTAGGACACGATGCAGTGTGTGCAAAGCAGATGTAGGAATTGGGGACTGGGTACCAAAACTTTTCACATGTTTAGGAGGTGTAATAACTGAGTGATAGACTGAGTCCTGTTGCAGGAAGCGGCAGTGTCTGTGGATACTGTTGCAGATATAAGTGGTGGTATGATGATATTAAGGTAGGCTGCGAGTACCTGAACAGGATTTCTCTGATTCAGGAAAGGCAGGCTTTTTTTTTTTTTCCCCAGCAAGGCCTTAGGGGCCTCTCCTGTACTAGATGATAGTGAGGATGTTTTGAGGAGCTTCAGTCTCACCTGGTTCAGTGGTAGGTCTGTAAGGGTTAGGAAGAGGGTAGATTGGCGGGATCAATGGTAGGACAATGAGGGTTAGTAGAAGAGGGAAGTGGACAGGATGGAGAGGCAGAGTAAGTAAAAAGAGAGAGGTGAATGTGAAAGCAAGATGCCAGAGTAGGTAGAGTGGGGGTGACTGTAGTTGTGATGGTTGAAGTTGGGGTATATGAGATGTGGTGTTACACTGGGGTATATGAGATGTGGTGTCAACACATGTGCATAGCCAAGATGAGAAGAGGTATTCAGAGATGTCTTGAAGAGGGTTCGTGAACAGTAAGTGTTGGGGGGAGGAGTTCCAAAGTTTTGCCATGGTAAAGGAGTAAAGCATCTGGCCAACTGCAAGTTTGGGTATTTCTACATTTACGAGCAGTTGGTTGTTGGATAGGAGTGGTCTGTTAGGATGGTATATAAAGTAAGTATAGAAAGAGCAGGGCACATTGCTGGATTATGAATGAGTTTGTGGGCTGTAGTTGGATACATTTGAGATAGTTGGAGAGTTCAAGCCATTTTAGATGATGTAATGATGAGCAGCAGTGGTGGGATGAATAGGAGGCATTAGTTACAAACTTAGCAATTTTATAGCACAAGTCTAGTTTGGACTTTAGAGAAGACTGAATGCTGGTAGGGAGGGGGGCAGCGTATAAAAGAGCGGGTAATAGAAAAGAGGCAAGGGAATGTAGGGCTGTCAGTGCCAAGCTTTTGATGTTTTGACCTGCACATCCAGTCCAATGTCAGATGTGACCAAACTAGTTTTGTGCTAGGTACAATGTTGATGGTGGTACCATTTAGGGCTTAATGGTGAGGTTCTGTTTTTGTAGGGGTGTGGATGTTTAGGGGGCAAAGATTGCTAGTTTTGGTTTTGTTGGGGTTCAGGGCAAGATGATTTGACTTGCAAATTTCGGTGGAGGCAAGGGCATTTTGGGTGAGCTGGCGTAGTTCTGAGGAGGCATTTGCAGTGCAGATGATAGTGGAGTCCTCTGCGTACTGGATGACTGAGCCTTGAGAGAGTGCGGTGTGAAAGTTATTGATAAATATGCTAAACGGGCCTAAAATGGAGACTTTAACCAGTGGTGGTGTTTAGGAAAGGGGCATAAGAGTTCTGCCATTTAGTTGATTGCCTGTTAGTGAGGTAATTTAGTGAGCCAGTTTAGAGTTTGAGGTGAGGTACCTATGTTAGAGAGTTTTGTTAGGAGAGAGTGGGATTAGTATTGGAAGCTTTAGAAAGATCAAGAAATGGTGAAGATATGATTTTACCAGCGTCACAGGCTCAGTTGAGTGTCCATGAAGGATGAGGGCAGTGTTGGTACTATCCCCTGGCCTAAAATCCATGTTGGGTAGTGGAGAGGATGTGGTGGAGTTAGATGGTGAAGTTGAGATTGAGTACGTTTTTCCAGAATCTTAGAGATGGGTGATGGTATAGCAATGAGGCAGAAGTTGGTGGTGTCTGTTGGGGCCTCCTTGTGCAGAGGGGAGGATACAAGCTTTTTTCCAGATGATGGGCGCATAGGATTCTTGGGTAGATCTTTTGAGAAGTATGCTGATAGGGTAAGCAATTGAGTTGGCCGAGATTTGCAGGTATTTGGTGGGTAATATTGTCTGGCATTGTCAGGGGCATTTGTACATGGTTTGAGTTTTGGAAGCAATTTTTTTAATAGTTAAGGTGGCTATAGGTGACAAGTAAATTTGGGAATAGTGGGTGTAATGTTGGTAGCTGTGGAGAGGTCTGTGGTGGACAAGTTGGCCTTTGGGAAAGGTAGTTTGATTGGCTATAGTATCTATGAAACAGGAGTTGAAGGTTGCAGCAATTTCAATGTGTGTTGGGTGTTTTATCTGGGTCTGGGCAAGGTTGAGTTCAACTGCCTCATCCAGGGAAGTGATTTTAGTACATCCCAGTTGATGCTAAGCAACCTTGGGTTAAAGCTAGATGGACAGAACTGGGATTAATCTCTGGTAACCCTGTAACTGATGTTTAATTGTTGTACAGTCACATTATATAAAGGCTGGTAAGTGGTCACTTGTACTGTTGGAGTGTGTTGGACACTAAAATCCACTCTAGGATTGAGCCATTCATATTAATTTTATTAGGCCTGGTTATGGTGTTAAGTAGCTGGGTGAACTTGTGTAAATTAAAATTGCAGTTAAGAGTGGTGTGGGGATATGTCTAGCCAGTTGATATTTATTTGCCAGTATGATGGTCTCATTTGTTAGTAAATGCCCAGGCAAGGATTTCCTTAAGAATTGGGATGTTATTGGCTAGGGGAATGTAAATGACCATCACACAGAGGTTTTTGCCATTTTTCATCTTAAGGAAAGAAACTTAAGTTAATCTGTGGTGAACTGTGGGATGGGTTTTGTATATCTGACAATATTAAAGGGCATGGGGTATGTTAGATGCTGCCTCCTTTTTTTGGGGGGGGGGGTCTTTCGGTCCTAAGACAGGCAAAATCTGGGGGAAGAAGTTCTTTGCCCTTAATGTAGGGTTTTAGCCATGTTTCAGTTTCGACAATAATATCTGGTTTGTTGTGGGTTATCCATGTATGGAAGTCTGGTATTTTATTTCTGATGCTTTGTTGGTTAATTGTTGTGAAGTTTATTGGGAGGTTGTAGAGGAGAAGGGACCCGGGTTGGGATGTATGTACCCACATAGCGACAGGTTTGTTGCAGGATATGGGAGAGTAGTGTATTCTAGTTTCTGTTTTACTTTGGATAATTTTGAGAATATTATTGTGGTGATGGTGGGGGAGAATTTTTACTCTGGTACATAATAATATGCTTGTGTTGTGAAGGCTGGCTGAAATTTGTGAGAAGGAAATAGTGTGTTCAGACTATGGGCAGTGGGAGGAAGAGGTTAGATGTAGTAGGATATTGAAAGAGACTGATAAGGAAAGTAGAGTATCCATACCTCTCAACCGTACCAAATTCCTTTAAATACTGGTTGAGCCTGAAATATTGGGGTGCCACGAATACTTCAGTGGCCCCTTTAATTTCTGAATTTCCTGTTTTTTCAATTTTAATACTCCTGATGTCATCACATGCAGGGTGCAATGACGTCAGGTTCACAAGGCTGTCCATCCAATTTACGTGCAGGGTCTGTGTTCATCTTCATCTTCCCGGCTCCTCCTCCAGGTGTATTTCAATACATTAATGGCAGGAGAAAGTCTGTGGGGGTGTGTGTTGCATACTCTTAACAGCAGGTTAACAGCTGTGGCTGCTATGTGCATATATGTGCTAGTGTTAGAGAAATGGAATTTCAAATTTCAGTTAAGATGTTAATGGCTGCAATGTGCCAGTGAGTATGCGCTAGTGTTAGAGAAATGGCATTTCAACTCCAGGCAAATGTATTTCAATGCATTAATGACAGGAAAAAGGTCTGTGGTGTGTGAGCATCACATTTACTTTTAACGGCAGGTTAACAGCTGCTATGCGCATGTATGCACTAGTGTTAGAGGAACAGCAGTTTATTTCATCTTATCTTGCAGGCAGGAGTAACTCTGGTGTGTGCGCATTAACAGCAGGAGAAACTTAATGGTGGTTAACAGGAAAAAAACTGCATTTCAAATTGCAGGCAGTATGATTAACGGAAACTCTGGTGTGCATTATATTTCCTCTTAACGGCTGATGCTGTTTAGTATTTCTGAGACGTGCCTCTCTCTTTAATCAAGAAAAGTTCTTTGAAATGTTAACCTTGTATGCATTGGAATGCCGCCAGCAGTAGACCTAATAAACCAAACTGGGATTATTATTGGCATAAAATGCTTCTATATGAGGCATACGAGTTTTGACAAATTCCTCTTAAATGCAACCAGACTGAAATTTAGGAATCGCCATAATTTTTTTGTGCTGATTTCATTTAATGCTGTCTGTAACTATAATCTGCTGAGTGCCATCTCTTGGGAGTACTACTAAATAGTTGCCAGACTAACTTGGTCATCAGTTCTGTTTATTAAAACTTGAAATGCAAGTGTAATAAAGGTAAGACTAGAAATACTTTTTTAGAAAGTGAGTTTTGCCTGTAGACCATCCAGTCATTTTCTTTTTAATGCGGGATTAACTTTTATTCTGATATATTCAGTTGCATTGGAATAATGTTATCTTGGCTACTACAGAAAGTAGTTTTTTAAAACTGAGTTAATTAGTACTTCAGGAAAGTGTTATACCTATACACTTATATTCCTGATCTGGGAATGTCAGTTTTATTGTGTTCATTCAATACAAAAAAATGGTTTCCATCTGCGGGAGAGGGACTGCAAGCTGTCGGCAGCTACTTACACACATTTGTCTGTGCCAGCTTCATGCCAATTGACCTCAGGTCATCTGGACTAGGACCTGTATCAGTCTGTGCCACTGGAGCAGGCATCCGTGTGTAGATTGTGCTAACTTCCCACTTAGCTTTTTTCATTATACACATTTCACGTAATATTAAGGCCTTAAAAACTGCCCATTTTAAAGTAAGACGCAGGTTGTGTGCCCAGTGTAGCTCATTGTTCCTTGATACTAGTTGACTGAGGATATTTTTAAATGCCTGTGATTATTGTAGCGCAACTTCAATTAATATATTGCTTCATGGTCTGAGCATTGTGTAGGGTCAACATTGGCGGCATTATTTCGTTAACTAGGTTTGTGGAAGCGGATACAAAAGCAGTTGTAGAGAAATGTCTCCATTTTACTTTGTGGATATAATCTGGCTTACAAGTTAAATGTGACTAGATGCCTATAAACTAATTTTTTGTAAAACTCAAAATGTTTTTCTATTGAGGTATAATTAGAAAATTGTTCCAGTCACAATGCATCACACAAGATGCTAAACTAGTTGACCCTTGTATTGAGGCAGAGAAAAATGGGAGGAGTTTGATAAAGTAACAAGCTGCTAGCTGCGGTGGTGGTGCTGCGGTACCATTGTCTCCTTGCAGTAAGACATTGTCCTGTTTGATTCTCCGCTAAAGCGTCTTCTGTGTGGAGACGTGCGTGAATGGGTGTACCTTCGTTGAAGGTTGTGCATCGAGGCCTGGCAAGTCGGTACGTAAAAATCTGCTGCCAATCATTAGCGGACTGGAGTTCTGCTGTGGCAACCCCTAACCGGGAAAAGCCGAAAAGATACAACTACAGTTCTTCCTTTCCTACCCATATAAACCTGTGTACTTATAAACTGCAGTGCCTATAATTACCCCAGTATTTTGTGGCAACAGTGGTTTTAAACTAAGATGTTTCTTCTCTGGGGCCATATTTTGATAGTCTGTCCTTCAGTTAGCGTTTGAAAGTTATCCCACAATTGTACTGGATTGGGTGGGGTTACATAATTATGTATACAAATTTTATTAATCCGCGTACAGATTTGTACCCATTTTTCATGGGATGTGGGTGAAATTAAAGGAGTGAGAATTGGTGTGCAGTAGTGAGGTGTGGTGGTGAAGAGGTTGTACTACTGGGGTAATGTGAGTTAAGATATTGGGTATGTGTGGGTTTGGATGGAGGTGTGGCTAATGGTGTAATGTGAGAAGTGAAGAGGTGTGGGTAGGGTGAGTAGAAATGGGGGTAGGGCAGGGGAGAGTGAGCCCGAGCGCAACATGGGTGAATGGAGCAGGTTGAAGCCAACTGCAGAGTTGCTATCTGGAAAGAAAACCAAGTATTTCAAGATGGCACCACAGCTTAGGGGAGAAATAAGTAAACTCTCGAGAATGAGGGAATAAACTGGATTGTTGGGGCTGGGAAGCTTACAATAAGATAGGAGACAGAGAAGGGGGGTGGCAAAGACTCTGGGCTTGGAGAAAGCTGTGAGAACAGGTTTGACAGGGCTAGGAAACCTGCAGTAGAAATTTCTTAGGAGAACAAGAAATGAGGGGGAGGGTATGAACCAGGACTTGTCAACCAGCTAGCCCAGGTCAGTACCTAAAGGCGTCTTTATCTATGAACTCAAAAGTAGATTTTATCAGCGAACTAGAATATAAAATAAATGCAAAGCTTTGGGAAACTGTGTATAAGAATAAACTGGGGAATAATATAATGTAATATACAAGGTAAATACAAGAATATAAAAAAAATGCAAATCTTTGAAAAAAATGTATATATTTGTTACAATAAATAGGAGGAAAAGGGGGAGGGTCCAATAGTGTGCACAGCAGAAGAATCAAATGATCATCAACAGACTGAGCAGTGTAGGTCTATTATAAAAGGACTTGCAGGAGCTTTTACTGGTGTGTGGTGGCGGTGGCTGCATTACTTTATCAACCTCAGACAACTGCTCTGTGGTATAGTTTTCCTTAGCTCTCATTTGCCTACGGTTTGACCTTGAGAAAGCCACTTTGTACTAACTGGATAAATTAGCACCGAATTTTTACTTCATAGTTTTTTTTTTTTTTTTTCTATGTCTGTCTACCTTGGAAGTGTCTTTGCCTCACCAGCTTTCCTGCACTCCTCTTGCATTTATGTAAATGGGTTTATTTTTATTAAAATAAGACACACTGCTATTTTGGAGGTGGTTGCATTACAAACACCAGTGTGTTCTGGTGGCTGTGGCAAACAGAATACCGGTCTTTCAGGCTGCCTCCTGTGGCGAGTGTTGCCTACACCATTCTAACTGGCATTTACTTACAGCCTGACTAGCTTTTTCATATCATTGTTCAGACATCTGTAACCAGTTTTTTTGAACATTTGAAAGCTCTTTTCTGGGTGACTACTGTTTTACTTTCATCTCTGTTTTTATCTCCGAGAGATTAGGGAGCATTTCAGTGGAATAGCATCAGACTTCACTTGCTGTGATATTCTGGCAAATTCCTAGTCTTGTAGCCCCTGCATGACTGCACAATATCTGAGATGCCAGAGTGATTATGATGCTCTGCATATGTAGCCTATGGTTTTACAGTGAAGTTTTCACCATTACTGGATTCTCAAACAAAACAACCAAAATTAACTGCCGTGAGGTGAAACATTTTTTGTCCATTTGTTTCCCATTGCAGCTCTTGCATGTTATCAATGCAGCACTCCGTTCAGAGCCTTTTAACCTTAACCCTTTTAAAGGTTAACTTGAGTATTTGCACCGTGGAACTCTGTTGGAAAGATGGTCATAAAACTGAAATCCATCAGTCTCTAGTATGCATTCTTTTCTAATTTCCTCAGGTGTATTTTCAAACTTCACTGCATCAAGACGTCTGATTTTGTATTTGTTAGACATTTATACAAATCTGCATCTCTTTTTATATATGTTGTTGGTGAAATACTTTTTCTAATACAGCTTCTGCAGAATTGGTTTAAAAGTAGAGCAGAGCTTCCTCTTGTTCTTACAACCACAGCTAGAAGGTGCATGAATTTAAAATATATGTTGGACTCAACTCTGCAGTCTCAAGTGG